>NC_060188.1:28342082-28489582 GCF_021184085.1 Oncorhynchus gorbuscha
TTCTGCTAATGTTGATGGATATGTTATTAAAAACACCCGTAACAACAAGCAGGGAATATTCCTACAATGGTCTAATGAAGTTATAGTGTGACATGATGGTTCTAATAACGTTACCGGAACATACTTCAGCAAGAAAATGTTGGAGAGTAGAAAACCATGTGTGCGCTTCAATGGGGCAGAAGGTCGTGTGATTCTGGATGGGCAGATTGCTAGCAACAATGACAAGAAGCTGCCATGTGGGGAATCGTAGGTGGCTCATTTCAGCTAGTTTTATTTTGTTATTGACACTATGTCCTGTTTTAAGGTGTTTTGACTGATGTCACATCGATGCTAATATGGCTGAAATTTGCTAGCTCGCTAACCAACAACTGAAACAATGTATTTGAGGTACAACAGGTGCTCATTGTGCAAATGTATTTATGTTTAAACGTGTAATAAACATTGGAGACTAAATATAGTTTAAATGTTGTCAGTAATCTAAGCCAACTGTCACAGAAGTCGATGCCTCTCCTTGTTCGGGCAGTGCTCGGTGGTCGACATCACCGGTCTTCTAGCGATCATTGATCCATTTTTCATTTTCCATTGGTTTTGTCTTGTCTTTCTACACACCTGGTTCCAATCCCATTCATTACATGTTGTGTATTTAACCCTCTGTTTCCCCTCATGTCCTTGTCAGAGATTGTTTGTTTGTATATTCGTGTATTTATATATTGGTGCGCGATGGGTTCTTGTAACCACTTTTATTTTATATTTTATTTTGATTCTGGAGTTTTGTCAAGTCTATTAAACGACTCCATTTATACCAAGTTCGATTCTCCTGCGCCTGACTTCCCTGCCACCTACACACACAACATTACAGAATCTCTGACCCTATTATGAAGTCAGCAGGAGAAGGTACCCTGGCCATTGAGGTGGAGGAGCGCATCCAGGAGCATGCGGAAATGCTTTACCATCTGGGCACCGCCATGGATCACGTTGTCCAGACAATAGACTGCTGGGAGAGACAGGGAGATCTTCCATCGCCTCCACCAGCACAACCGGGGTCTATCCTGAGCGCCTCTTTACCGCCTGAACCCAGTGGGATCTGTCTCTCCATGCCACAGGAGTATGACGGGAGTGCTGCCAACTGCCAGGGTTTCCTCCTCCAACTAAACCTCTATCTGGCCACGGTCCATCCAGCTCCATCGGACCGTGAGAAGGTGTCCGCCCTCGTCTCGTGCCTCACCGGGAAAGTCCTGGAGTGGTCCAACGCCGTGTGGAGAGAGGGAGATATGGCATGGACCATTTTGAGGAGTTCACCCACCGTTTCCAGGCAATCTTCGAACACCCACCTGAGGGCAGAGCGGCGGGTGAGCGCCTCTACCATCTGAGGCAGGAGACGAGGAGCGCCCAGGAGTTTGCCCTGGAGGGGGTCACACGGAAATGTTTTTGTATTTTCCTTATTGACTCTCCTGCGTTTCCTGTGGTCCTGGGCCTACCCTGGTTAGTTTGTCATAACCCCACTGTTTCTTGGTCACAGAGGGCTCTCACGGGGAGGTAGCGAGAGTGCTCAGGTAGGTGTTTAGGGGTTTCCGTTGGTGCTACTACGGTGGAGAGTCCAGGCTCAGGTCTCCACCGTGCGCATTCCCCCAGAATATGCCAATTTGGCTCTCGCCTTCTGTAAAAAGAAGGGGGGATTGACAGGGGGATTATGCGATAAATAACCTGGTATGCGCTGCACTTCCCAGGAGTCACGTGTATCCCCTGTCACAAGTGAAGATGGTGGCGTCAGGGGTACATTCAGTCCTCCACTTCACCCGTCGCCTCAAGTTTCTTTTTTGAGAAGAAGAAGGATGGAGGTCTGCGCCCATGCATTGACTATAGAGGTCTCAATCACGGTGAGGTACAGTTACCTCTTATCGCCACGGCAATTGAGTCAATGCACGGGGGCTCTTCACTAAACTGGATCTCAGGAGTGCGTACAACCTGGTGCGTATCCGGGAGGGAGACGAATGGAAGACGGCATTTAGTACCACCTCAGGGCATTATGAGTATCTCGTCATCAGTCTTCCAATCCTTTGTAGACAAGATTTTCAGCGATCTGCACGGGCAGGGTGTAGTCGTGTATATTGATGACATTCTGATATACTCCTCTACACTTGCCGAGCATGTGTCCCTGGTGTGCAGAGTGCTTGGTTGCCTGTTGGAGCATGACCTGTACGTCAAGGCTGAGAAATGCCTGTTCTTCCAACAGTCCGTCTCCTTCCTAGGGTACCGCATTTCCACGTCAGGGGTGGAGATGGAGAGTGACCGCATTGCAGTCATGCGTAATTGGCCGACTCCCACCATGGTGAAGGAGGTGCAGCGGTTCTTAGGGTTTGCCAACTACTACCGGAGGTTTATCCGAGGATTTGGTCAGGTATCTGCTCCCATTACCTCACTTCTGAAGGGGGGCCCGGTGCGCTTGCAGTGGTCAGCTGAGGCGGACAGGGCTTTTAGGCACCTGAGGGCTCTGTTTACCTCGGCTCCTGTGTTGGCCCATCCGGATCTCTCTTCGGCGTTCATAGTGGAGGTGGACGCATCCGAGGCTGGGATAGGAGCTGTGCTCTCTCAGTGCTCGGGTATGCCACCGAAGCATCGCCTCTGTGCCTTCTTCTCTAAGAAGCTCAGCCCGGCAGATCAAAACTATGATGTGGGGGACCGGGAGCTGTTGGCTGTCGTCAAAGCCTTGAAGGCGTGGAGACATTGACTTGAGGGGGCTGAACACCCCTTTCTTATCTGGACTGACCACCGCAACCTGGAGTACATCCGGGCGGCGAGGAGACTGAATCCTCGCCAGGCAAGGTGGGCCATGTTTTACACCCATTTTGTGTTTACTCTCTCTTACAGACCAGGTTCCCAGAACATTAAGGCAGACGCACTGTCCCGGCTGTATGACACAGAGGAGCGGCCCATGGATCCCACTCCCATACTCCCCTCCTCTTGTTTGGTGGCGCCAGTAGTGTGGAAGCTGGACAAGGACATTGAGCGGGCGCACTCCTTCTCGGTGTGCGCCCAGTGCAAGGCTGCTAAACACCTGCCCAGAGGGAAGTTACAACCCTTAGCCCTTCCACAACGGCCGTGGTTGCACCTGTTGGTGGATTTCCTAACCAATCTTCCACCTTCACAGGGAAACAACACAATCGTTTTTCTAAGTCCTGTCGTCTCCTCCCTTTGCCCGGTCTCCCTACGGCCCTACAAACTGCGGAGGCCCTGTTACATATATCTTCCAGCACTACGGGGTGCCTGAGGATATAGTGTCTGATCGGGGTCCCCAGTTCAAGTCAAGGGTCTGGAAGGTGTCCATGGAACGTCTGGGGGTCTCGATCAGCCTTACCTCAGGTTTTCACCCTGAGAGTAACGGGCAGGTGGAGAGAGTTAACCAGGATGTGGGTAGGTTTCTGAGGTCTTATTGCCAGAACCGGCCGGGGGAGTGGGCGGTGTTCGTGCCCTGGGCAGAGATGGCCAAGAACTCGCTCCGCCACTCCTCCACTAACCTTTCTCCCTTTCAGTGTATATTGGGTTATCAGCCGGTTCTGGCTTCTTGGCATCAGAGTCAGACCGAGCATCCTGCAGTGGATAAGCTGGTTCCAGCACGCGGAGGAAACATGGGACGCCGCCCACATCCACCTTCAGCGCACCGTACTGCGCCAACCGTCACCGCAGTGAGGCCCCGGGGTTCACACCGGGGGACAGGGTCTGGCTCTTGACCCGAAACCTGCCCCTCCGCCTGCCCTGCCGGAAGCTGGGTCCATGGTTTGTAGTGCCGTTTAAAGTACTGAGGAGAGTGAACAGGGTATGTTATAGGTTACAGCTTCCCCCCGATTACCGCATTAACCCCTCGTTCCATGTGTCTCTCCTCAGGCCGGTGGTGGCTGGCCCGCTCCAGGAAGCTGAGGTGCAGGAGGTTCCTCCGCCCCCTCTGGACATCGATCCTGAATTTGAGACGTCAGTACCTCGTGGACTGGGAGGGATGCCTCTCCTTGTTCGGGCGGTGCTTGGCGGTCGACGTCACTGGTCTTCTAAGCCATCATTGATCCACTTTTAATTTTCCATTGGTTTTGTCTTTCTACACACCTGGTTCCAATCCCATTCATTACATGTTGTGTATTTAACCCTCTGTTTCCCCCTCATGTCCTTGTCAGAGATTGTTTGTTTGTATATTCGTGTATTTATATATTGGTGCGTGACGGGTTCTTCTACCCACTTTTATTTTATCTTGCATTTTGATTATGGAGTTTTGTCAAGTCTATTAAACGACTCCAATTATACCAAGTTCGATTCTTCTGCGCCTTACTTCCCTGCCACCTACACACACGACATTACACCAACCCTATCTCTTTTGTGCCCCATGCCACAAGGTTGTGTTGCTAATCAACCCACCCGTCCATAGAAGTTGTGAAGAAGAAAGAAACATTCCTGGAATATTCAGTTAATGTTGATTGAGATATTAATAATAACACATATAAGAACAAACAAGAAACATTCCTTATGAAGCGATTCTGTAAGGTTATGACATGAGGATCCAGAATTGTTCGAAAAACACACTTCAAAGATAATGGAAGTAGTTCTGAAAACTTTGCTGCAATATTGATGTGACTGAAAAACAGCTTCTATCTCAAGGCCATCAGACTGTTAAACAGCCACCACTAACATTGAGTGGCTGCTGCCAACACACTGACTCAACTCCAGCCACTTTAATAATGGGAATTGATGAGAAATTATGTAAAATATATCACTAGCCACTTTAAACAATGCTACCTAATATAATGTTTACATACCCTACATTATTCATCTCATACGTATACGTATATACTGTACTCTATATCATCTACTGCATCTTTATGTAATACATGTATCACTAGCCACTTTAACTATGCCACTTTGTTTACATACTCATCTCATATGTATATACTGCACTCAATACCATCTACTGTATCTTGCCTATGCCGCTCTGTACCATCACTCATTCATATATCTTTATGTACATTATTCTTTATCCCCTTACACTTGTGTCTATAAGGTAGTGGTTTTGGTATTGTTAGCTAGATTACTTGTTGGTTATTACTGCATTGTCGGAACTAGAAGCACAAGCATTTCGCTACACTCGCATTAACTTCTGCTAACCATGTGTATGTGACAAATAAAATTTGATTTGATTTGATATGAAATGTTACATTATTACATGAAGTTACCAAACTTTTAAAGAAATGGCATTTCAATGCCATACAACACTCCTTCCGTGGCCTCCAACTGCTCTTAAACGCTAGTAAAACCAAATGCATGCTTTTCAACCGATCGCTGCCTGCACCCGCATGCCCGACTAGCATCACCACACTGGATGGTTCCGACCTTGAATATGTGGACACCTATAAGTACCTAGGTGTCTGGCTAGACTGCAAACTCTCCTTCCAGACCCATATCAAACATCTCCAATCGATAATCAAATCAAGAGTCGGCTTTCTATTCCGCAACAAAGCCTCCTTCACTCACGCTGCCAAGGTTACCCTAGTAAAACTGACTATCCTACCGATCCTCGACTTCGGCGATGTCATCTACAAAATTGCTTCCAACACTCTACTCAGCAAACTGGATGCAGTTTATCACAGTGCCATCCGTTTTGTCACTAAAGCACCTTATACTAACCACCACTGCGACTTGTATGCTCTAGTCGGCTGGCCCTCGCTA
The DNA here is from genome assembly GCF_021184085.1 of Oncorhynchus gorbuscha. NCBI lineage: Eukaryota > Metazoa > Chordata > Actinopteri > Salmoniformes > Salmonidae > Oncorhynchus > Oncorhynchus gorbuscha. Next base: position 28,347,789 of record NC_060188.1, read on the forward strand.
CATATTCGTCGCCAGACCTACTGGCTCCAGGTCATCTACAAGGCCATGCTAGGTAAAGCTCCGCTTTATCTCAGTTCACTGGTCACGATGGCAACACCCATCCGTAGCACGCGCTCCAGCAGGTGTATCCCACTGATCATCCCTAAAGCCAACACCTCATTCGGCCGCCTTTCGTTCCAGTACTCTGCTGCCTGTGACTGGAACGAATTGCAAAAATCACTGAAGTTGGAGACTTTTATCTCCCTCACCAACTTCAAACATCAGCTATCTGAGCAGCTAACCGATTGCTGCAGCTGTACATAATCTATTGGTAAATAGCCCACCCATTTTCACCTACCTCATCCCCACAGTTTTTATTTATTTACTTTTCTGCTCTTTTGCACACCAATATCTCTACCTGTACATGATCATCTGATCATTTATCACTCCAGTGTTAATCTGCAATATTGTAATTATTCGCCTACCTCCTCATGCCTTTTGCACACATTGTATATAGACTCCCTTTTTTTTCTACTGTGTTATTGACTTGTTAATTGTTTACTCCATGTGTAACTCTGTGTTGTCTGTTCACACTGCTATGCTTTATCTTGGCCAGGTCGCAGTTGCAAATGAGAACTTGTTCTCAACTAGCCTACCTGGTTAAATAAAGGTGAAATAAAAAATACAAAATAAAAATCTTCTTACATCATTATACATCCTGATATTTTATTAGGGTATTGCCCAAACATACAGTACCAGTCAAAAGTTTGAACATCTACTCATTCCAGGGTTTTTCTTTTTTTTACTATGTTCTATGTTGTAGAATAACAGCGAAGACATCAAAACTATGAAATAACACATATGGAATCAAGTAGTAACCAGAAAAGTGTTAAACAATCTGTCACTCCCTGCTCTGTTTCACCTGTATTTGTGCTTGTCTCCACCCCCCTCCAGGTGTTGCCCATTTTCCCCACTATCCCCTGTGCACTTATACCTGTGTTCTCTGTTTCTCTGTTGTAAGTTTGTCTCGTCAACCAGCGTGTTTTTTTGTACTCCTGTTTCATTGAGACCATGTTTTCTAGTTTTCCCAGTTTTGATCATTCTGCCTGCCCTGACCCTGACTGCCGTTCTGTACCTTTTGCCATTGCCCTGGATTACTGACCTCTGCCTGCCCCCGACCCTGAGCCTGCTTGCCGCTCTGTACCTTACGGATTCCTCCCTGGACTACCGACCCCTGCCTGCCCTTGACCTGTCCTTTGCCTACTCCCTATTTATACAGTTGAAGTCAAAAGTCTACATACACCTAGGTTGGAGTCATTAAAACTTGTTTTTCAACCACTCCACAAATTTCTTGTTAACAAACTGTAGTTTTGGCAGGTCGGTTAGGACATCTACTTTGAGCATGACACAAGTCATTTTTCCAACAATTGTTTACAGATTATTTCACTTAAATTCACTGTATCACAATTCCAGTGGGTCAGAAGTTTACATACACTAAGTTGACTGTGCTTTTAAACAGCTTGGAAAATTCCAGAAAATAATGTCATGGCTTTCGAAGCTCCTGGTAGGCTAATTGACATCATTTGAGTCAGTTGGAGGTGTACCTGTGGATGTATTTCAATGCCTACTTTCAAACTCAGTGCCTCTTTGCTTGACATCATGGGAAAATCAAAAGAAATCAGCCAAGACCTCAGAAAAACAATTGTAGACCTCCACAAGTCTGGTTCATCCTTGGGAGCAATGTTCAAATGCCTGTTCATCTGTACAAACAATAGTACGCAAGTATAAACACCAAGGACCCACACAGCCATCATACTGCTCAGGAAGGAGACTCGTTCTGTCTCCTAGAGATGAACGTACTTTGGTGTGAAAAGCGCAAATCAATCCCAGAACACCAGCAAAGGACTTTGTGAAGATGCTGGAGGAAACAGGTCCAAAAGTATCTATATCCACAGTAAAACAAGTCATTTATCGACATAACCTGAAAGGCCACTCAGCAAGGAAGAAGCCACTGCACCAAAACCGCCATAAAAAAGCAAGACTACGGTTTACCTGCACACGAGGACAAAGATCGTACTTTTTGGAGAAATGTCCTCTGGTCTGATGAAACAAAAATAGAACTGTCTGGCCACAATGACCATTGTTATGTTTGGAGGAAAAAGGGGGAGGCTTGCAAGTCCAAAAACACCATCCCAACCATGAAGCACAGGGGTGGCAGCATCATGTTGCGGAGGTGCTTTGCTGCAGGAGGGACTGGTTCACTTCACAAAATAGATGGTATCATGAGGATGGAAAATTATGTGGATATGTTGAAGCAACATCTCAAGACATCAGTCAGGAAGTTAAAGCTTGGTCGCAAATGGGTCTTCCAAATGGTCAATTACCAAGCATATTTCCACATTTGTGTCAAAATAGCTTAAGGACAACAAAGTCAAGGTATTGTAGTGGCCATCACAAAGTCCTGACCTCAATCCTATAGAAAATATGTGGGCAGAACTGAAAAAAAGCATGTGCGAGCAAGGAGGCCTACAGACTCGGTTACACCAGCTCTGTCAGGAGGAATGGGCAAAAATTCACCCAACTTATTGTGGGAAGCTTGCAGAACCCTACCTGAAATGTTTGACCCAGGTAAACAAAAAATTAGAAGCAATTCTACCAAATACTCATTGAGTGTATGTAAACTTCTGACCCACTGGGAATGTGATGAAAGAAATCAAATCTGAAATAAATAATTCTCTCAACTATTATTCTGACAAATCACATTCTTAAAATAAAGTGGTGATCCTAAATGACCTAAAACAGGGATTTATTTTACAAGGATTAAATGTGAAAATCTGAGTTTAAATGTATTTGGCTAAGGTGTATGTAAACTTCCAACCTCAACTGTATTATTACCACTACATCACTTATATTAATACAGAATCATAAGTAATATTCTAGTAATTTATTTGAATGTAATAATGCAATAATCTGTGCTCCATTGATGTCTGTTTGTGCAGAGATTGATTAGTAGTGCCTAGGAATACAAATGTGAACGCTATGTAATTTCAGACAAGAGATATCTATGTAAAGAGTTGATGATTTATGCAATTCATCATTCCAAATGAATGAACAGTTGCTGGTGCTACGTGTCGGTGTGATAATTTCAAATGTGTTCCCCGTTTAGGGGTATAACATTACAATCGTATAGCTAATAGGCTATGTGTTTGTAGATCGACTGAGGTGAATGATCCCAATGTTTCTAGTGGATTTCCCTTTTCACTGAAATCCTTAAATTATTATCCAAACTATGGCTATATGTCTTAGTACATATGCACATCTACTGTATGTACACCTCACAGCATTCATCCAGGCAATAATTTAACATTATTTCTGAAATCAATATTGTAGGGAAAATAGAAGTCAAAACGTTTACAGTATATACTTTACAGTATATAATGAAGATTAGCGGAGTAAGAAATAATAGAGGATACTTCATTTCCCTGATTTCTTTATCATCTCTTTTGCAAGGACAAAGACCACAACCTGGAAGTCAGATGATATTTGTGTTAGTCTCATCCCAGTGGTGTAGTGGCTCATCTTCAGGGAATAACATTCCAAAACTCAAGTTCAATCCCTGCTTGTGACTATCAACAAAATACAGTACAACTATGTTTGTACAATAGTTGTCATGTGATTCCAAATAATTAGGGTTTCTCAGCAAAGTTATTCTTAGATAGTTTTTTTTCTTGATCAGGGGCAAATAACTCAAGCATAGATTGTTAATTTGTTTCCAATCTGGCACACAGAAACTAGAGGCTATGAGTAACTTGGTGAAAAATAATTGCCCAATCAGCCTATAGGTGGCGCTGCTCTAAGCAGTCTCACTTAAACCCTCATATACACCGCCCAGTTTGATCTAGAGACCTGAAACTATGTATGTAAAAGAGACACGGGTGAGGACAGTTGTCTTACCTCATGCTAAACAAACTTGCCTCAATGGACCTATAAGGTGCATCTGGACAGACTTTCCTTCATCTTGAAAATGTTGGAAAACATTTGGAAAACAAATTCTCATGAACCATGAGTCCAAGTAACAATTCGGTATGTAGGCCCATGGTACAGCTCTTAACTTAGTTTGAGAAAAGCTAGGGGATTGGTAGAGATGGCTGAGTTGTTGATAAATCAGGAAATCAGATTTTACTTGTCCATTAAAATCCTTTGTAAATCCACTTCACAATGGCCCATCAACTTGAACAACGCCATGAATATCTATGTTAAGTTTGGCATTAGTATCTTAAAAAATAAGGAAACTATTAACAATTAACTTTTTTGTATCACTAATGCTTAAAATCATTTTAAAATCTTCTCATGGACTAAAAGTCAGATTCACTCCAAAATTGGTCTTTGGACTCATCACAAGAATCCCTAAAGATTTTGAGAAAATAACTATGATGCATTAAATGATGGCCACACTGATGGCCACACTATACCAGTAGATACATATTAGCACATAAGCTAATATGCTAAAATGTGCACAACAACATAATTTAAAAAATCTTCTCATGAATAATAGAACCAAATAACACAACACGTGAAATGTAGGCCCATGGTACAAGTCTTAACTTAGCTAATTTAGGCCCATGGTACAAGTCTTAACTTAGCTAATTTAGGCCCATGGTACAAGTCTTAACTTAGCTAATTTAGGCCCATGGTACATGTCTTAACTTAGCTTAGCTTTTCTCTAACTAAGGGATTGGTTAACAGATGGCGGAGTCCCCACAACGTTCCCACCAGACTTTTTCCATAACATAATAAAACATTCTGGGAACATTTAAAGAACAGACTAAATGTGTTCTGGGAACGTTTCAACATCAGGCGAATGTTTCCTACAATCATCAGCACAACTGAACAGTTTTTGTGTTATGAGAACATTTGCCGAAACCTAACAAATGCTCTAGGAACTTCAATCGAACCAATTTTGTTTTGCTGTGTGTGTATTTGAGTTGCATTTGAGGTTATGTTGGTGCTTTGAATATTTATCTGTGTGCATGTGCGTGATGTGCAACAAGATCTCATGGTTTGACCAATTTCACTTCAGATTCTGACATTTTGTCCACGTTTCTCCCGAATGTCAAATTTCTAAGTTGCTCTAGTGAAACATTCTTGGCTCCCCCTTCATTAATTCTGAATGGTTAAGTTAAGGGTTAATAAGGTTTGGAATAGGGTAAAAATGTATAAAAAGAACAAGTGTCTACCACTGGGATTGAACACATGACACTCGGAGCCAGAGCTTGTGGCTTACGTCCATCTGCCATCCCCTTCCATAACAACATAGCAAAACCCAAGCCTACTTGATGGTAATAAACCTCAATCTTGCCCCTAGAGGCAGGTTTTGAAAGCATCTCCTGACGTCCTCGGGACATGCATGGACGTCCAATTTCGAAGTGAATCTTGAGCGAACTGGCTGGAATGTGACAGTTGATGGCTTATGTTTGAAAGCATGAATATGTGAGTGTGTCTACAGGTGTTGTATGTGTGAGCGTTGATGTATGTTTGAGAATTATGTGCGAGTATGTGTGCGTGCATGTGCTTATGTGTGTTTCGGAATAGAGGCTGTGGTTCCAAGCACACCCACTCAGCCGCTCAGTTTCTGATGGCTTTTAACAGAGAGCACTGACTGCACGCCATGACATATTTCCTGTGATAATCATGACTCTCTCTGATGGACGCAGTGGGCTTCGCTGGGAGCACTCTGACATTACACTCCGTGAAATGTGTTTGGGTGGATGCGGCACATCTTTTCAACCCTAATGCAATGTTTTCATGCACACGCCTTCTCCAACAGCTCCTACTGTACTGTACTGCAGCACACACAAAAAATCCTGATAGTGTATAATTTAAGAAACACACAAAAAAAAGCTTAAGTCTTCATGTGTAACCATGGTGATGAATAAAATTGTCAACGTGTTTTAAGGAGGTATCAAAACAATCATCTTCAATCGAAATGTTAAAATAATTTGTTTTGCATTTCATCTTGAAGCCTGTGTTCACTACAACAACAAGAACACAGAGTGCATCATGGCATGAGGCAGCAGTATCGTGTCCATATGGTCCATATTGTGGCCACAAAGCCTTTACTCCCATGTGTATCATTTTCTGCTTCAGTCCCATTGTGACTGAAATGTTTTCAGCCTGTGTGTGTCTGCGTGTGTTTGTGTGTCTGTGTGTGTGTTTTGTCTGTGTGTGTGTGTGTGGGGGGGTGTGTGTCTGTGTGTGTGTATATAAGTTGCATTCTAAAAGACTGGATCTGGTGCTGTGAGTGAGCAGTGTGTGCAAGGGGACATTGTGGTGAGCCAGACAAAAAGCAGCCGCTGTACTGAGGTTAAACAGGCCCTGTTGTGTAGGGTAGTGGTGGGGGGTCAGGGGGTTGCTGGTGGTTGGTGGACAGTGGATGGCTCATAGTCAACAGATAGCCAGCTATCCATCTGCCTGGGAACACAAAGCCTGTTCTCAGTGTAGCCTCTCTGAGCTCGACAATGGGCAGTCCTCCATGGCCTGACCCCAGGCAGCTGCTGGTTCTTCCGGCCTCATGTCCAGGGAAGGGACAGAGTGCCTGGGGGTGGATGGGGGCCCAGGTGGGGATTGGGTGGTGAAGGGGAAAGGGTTAGAGCCAGGGTTGGACAGTTCAAATGGCAGCGGTGTTGGGGAGCAGCCACATCATCAGTCCATCAGAACAGCTGCTGAACAGGTTGTGGGTTCTCCAGCCAGAAACAACAGGTGCCAAAAATTGGTGTGTGCGTGTGTGTGTGTGTGTGTGCACATGCCTCCTACTGCACAGCTGTGTGAATCATACAGGAGAGGAGGAGCACGTAATCAATAATAGCATCATAAAAGGTATGGAGACTGAAAAGATTTGGCATGGGTCCTCAGATCCTCAAAAGGTTCTTCAGCTGCACCATCGAGAGCATCCTGACTGGTTGCATCACTGGTAGCTGCTCGGCCTCCGACCGCAAGGCTCTACAGAGGGTAGTGTGTACGGCCCAGTATATCACTGGGGCCAAGCTTCCTGCCATCCAGGACCTCTATACCAGGCTGTGTCATAGGAAGGCCATAAAAATGGTCAAAGAATCCAGCCACCATAGTCATAGACTGTTCTCTCTGCTACCGTACGGCAAGCGGCTCCAAGTCTAGGTCCAAGTGGCATTTTCTACCCCTAAGCCACAAGACTACTGAACATCTAATCAAATGGCTACCTAGACTAGTCACTTTAATAACTCTATGCACATGTATATATTACCTCAATTACCTTGACTAACTGGTGCCCCCACACATTGACTCTGTACCAGTACCCCCTGTATATAGCCTCGCTATTGTTATTTTACTGCTGTTATTTGTTACTTAATTTCTTATTTTTTTAGCTATTTTTCTTAAAACTGCATTGTTGGTTAAGGCCTTGTAAGTAAGCATTTCACTGTAAGGTCTACACCTGTGACAAATACAATTTGATTTGATATCACAACAAGCACCAGGAGACTACACAGAAAGATTTTGAACAGGCATAGGGGTAATTTACTCCAATTCAATATACAACACAAAAACCTACGTATAATATCCCTCCTAGGATGTCGAAAAGCCCCTCCACGATTACCATGCCTTTCAACCCGAGAGTCGTTAAATCCTGATTCAAATCCACTTCCTGTTTGGCCAGATAAGTTTCTACAACATCCTGGTCCTAAAAACCACAACATCCTGGTCCTGGTTCCCTTGAACCTAATCAATGAAGGACCGTGGGTAATGGACCCACCGTGTATCCTGTGTCGGTGGGTGAGTCTGACAGGGTGATATCATCGCCCATCATGTTCCTGTTACTTGTCAGTCAGAACCCTACAGGAAGCATTATGCATCTCATGAATGTGTTCTCTGTCAACTTATCTGGTGAAAAATAATAATAAAATGACAACTTCGTCTCAAAAAGGCCCAAACCCGACCATGATTTATTCCACAAAATCAGTTGGAGACAGTATACTGTGTTTTGTTTCACGCTCTACCGTACGTACGCTCAACTCAAAACAATAGGGACTATGGTGACTCGAGTCCAAGTCATGTGACTCGAGTCCAAGTCATGTGACTCGAGTCCACATCTCTGCTATCATCTGTGAGTCCTGCCGCAAGTTAATATGTAGTCTTTGATGAAGACAGCAGTGTCCCCTTATCACACGCACACACACAAACACACACATCATTAGAAACAACAGATCATTTGTTGTGGAGATTGACAGGAATGTCAGGGAAAAGAGTCAAAACAGATATTTTATTCCTTATCCGCCCAAAGGCACTCATTACCTGTCCCAAACTCCCTTGTAGTAAAAACAATGATTCTTCTGAGGATTCTGTTTGAGATGAGTTTATCCTATTTAATGCCTCATAGAAGATCCTCCTAACCTTAAACTGACAAGTCGTGTTTGGGTTGATTTCTACGCTTGGCACCATATAAGACATATTTTATATTCTCCCTTTTTTTGTTAAGCAAGGAGTCATGCTGAGACCACGGCCTCTTTCACAAAACAGGAAAAGCAAAACACAATCCTATGAAACAAACATATTCTTCAGTATACGGCTCTGCAACATCCACCTGAATGGCCCAATAGGCACCAACTTGAAGGAGTTTCCACGGTGATAGGTGCAAAAAAAAAAAAAAAGCAGTTGCAGATCAAAGGGATCTCCAGCTTAGCCATTCCTGAGTCCGGGTCTGGTAACTTACACGTCTTAAGGTTAACAATGAGGTATGACGGACGTTTTTGGAAGAGGGCTTCATAGACAAAAAAAGAGCGCAATGCGTTGATCTACAAGACATCATAGAGGGCCAGCTTACATTCCGATACAAAATGCAATGATGAAGCCTATTGCCCATAATAAAGAAGACACCATACAAGACATCTAACAACCAGCTGAGACTGTGCAGATAAGATAGGTTGGAGTGAAATCGAACAAGCACTTGCTTTTGAATGGCAACAACTCCCTGTTCTTTTCCAATGATTTCTAATATAATATCACATAACAGTTTATATTGTTTACTTGCATTGAATTAGCGTACGTAAACACATGTGGTTTTAAAGTGGAAGGCACCGCAGTGTTGAGCACTCTCGGAATCCGACATCAATCACGTATTGGCTCTCTGCCATGAGACACAACTGTAACCCATCATAGAGGTCTGACACTTTACAGTGAACAGTGCATGTTCCACTGTGTCAACTCTCCCTTCATTCTGAGAAGGATCTGACAGCTACATTCCTTTCAGAGCCTGTGTGGAGATGGAAGAGGTGAAGTTCAAGAAGTCTACAGTAGGACAGGAATAGTATATTATAGGCTACAGTCTGATGCTGTATATGACCTTTAGTCTAAGGGAGTATGTATCAATACTATGAGTATATATACAGTATATATACAGTATATATACAGTATATATATATATATATATATATATATATATATATATATATATATATATATATATATATATATATATATATATATATATATATATACAGTATATATATATATATATATATATATATATATATGTATAAACAGAGACCCAGTTGAGTCACAGAAAATACTGTACATCTTGTCTGTGACTCAATTGGTTGATAATGTATGCTATGGAGGTTTAACTCCCAGCTAATGAGCACTGCTTCGTCTCTGTAGCGATCATGACCTTCCAGTTCATTGTCCTATCACCAACCATTTGACCTCTGACCTTCTCCATGGCCGATGGTTGATTTAAAAAACGTTCTTGTGACGCGTTACTGATAGCACATGTGTATGATGAGAAACCTAATTTGAGCCTGGTTCTGGTTGTAGGCTATAGAATATCAAACCTAGTTCATTCTTCTCCCTTCCTTGGTTGGCGTGTGATTGTCTAACCCGGAGGGTATTGGGAGAGATGTGCATCGTTGCTAAATTTATCGGCCAGAGGAATGTGCTCCTGTATAATCTCCTGAGACCCATGCTAGCGTGCCCGTATGTGTGTTTGTTTGTTCAAGCATGTGTTTATATTTGTGTGTTTGTTTGTGCGTGTGTACCTGCATGTGTGCCTGTTTGCGTGTGTATATAAACAGCGTGTGTTTACACACTTACAAGAGATCTCATTCTCAATGTGACGTCCTGATAAAAAAATAAGTGTGTACGTGTCATGCATACATCTGTATGTGTGTGTGTGTGTGTGTGTGTGTGTGTGTGTGTGTGTGTGTGTGTGTGTGTGTGTGTGTGTGTGTGTGTGTGTGTGTGTGTGTGTGTGTGTGTGTGTGTGTGTGTGTGTGTGTGTGTGTGTGTGTGTGTGTGTGTGTGTGCGTGTGCGTGCGTGCATGCAAATGATGCTATTGCATGTGTGTGTGTGTGTGTGTGTGTGTGTGTGTGTGTGTGTGTGTGTGTGTGTGTGTGTGTGTGTGTGTGTGTGTGTGTGTGTGTGTGTGTGTGTGTGTGTGTGTGTGTGTGTGTGTGTGTGTGTGTGTGTGTGTGTGTGTGTGCGTGCGTGTGCGTGCGTGTGCGTGTGCGTGCATGCAAATGATGCTGCGTGCGTGCATGCATAGCACCACAGTCCTACAACACGGTTGAAGCCTAATCTCACTGATACCACCATACATGTAAGATAATGCTGGTGAGCTTGAAATGCCTCAGGGCTTATCATCCTCACGCTGCTTTCACTCTCATTGGCCTTTTGTTGAGTCCCTCCCTCCCTCACATTCTCACACACAGACGAACACACACACACACTCGCGAGTACACACACACACGCACATACACACACGTGCATACACACACACACACAGAGTTTTTCATTGTAGCTGTTACTAGCTGTCATATGTGTTGAGGCTCTGTAACAACAACAACAACCATGTATTCAGAATGACTAATGTATTCAGCAGTGCCTCAACAGGATTACTCATATGTCACTACCTGCAGGGCAGGCGATGTGCTGCTGTGCCGCTCTGCTGTAGTATTCGGTGTGTGTCTCACTTGTGAAGTAGAGGCAGAAGATGAGGATTACAGCTGCTGATGTGCTAAGTGATAATGGCAACGTATGTTGATCCTGTTTGATTATTTACTTATTTGCTTAGTGGATAGAAAAAAAATAACATGCGGGGAGGATGGGAGGAGAGGAAGTGGACAAAACAAAATCTCTTACTCACTTTTCACATTCTGACTTACTGAATTCCACACGCGCACACTCGCCCACACACATGCATGCACACACACGCTGTTATTATTTTGCCTCAGACACAAACTGACAGACAAGGCTGCATCCCTCCAGGCTTCCTGCTCCTCCTCTCCTCACCTTCTCACTGAATGATATACACCTGTGACCATAGAGTGGGAGCCAGGAAGAAGGATCCTGTCAACGTCTGTCAGGTAGACGTCCTGCTGTGACTAAAAGGTCACGCTCAGGTGCTTTCACGCATAAATTCCCTCAGTTACTGAAACGGGCTCACACACACACACACACGCACGCACGCACGCCCACACATACAAATCTACACACACATACATACCTATGCACACATGCAACTCCACATACACACGCACAGGTCTGCAGAGGTGCACGCAAGCATACATTCACGAAATTCACAAGCTGCTGTATAAGGCTTGCAGACCTGGCTGCTTTTCCTCCACAATAAGCACTCAAGGGTTTCGGCCCCACTTCTCTTATTCCATCTTTAAATAGGATGCAGATACTAGTCATGTTTCATTTGGCTTCCTATGCACTGCAGCACAGGTGGAAAAGCCTTAAAGGGGAAGGATACTTTTTCTACCCTCAGCACCGACTCAGTACTGTAGTTACACTGCCTAAACCCTTTAAACATAATCACTCTGCTTATGTTCTTCTTTTTTACAGTGCTCCTCATTAAAGGGGCAAGAGGACCTGAATCCAGACGCTTTAGTGGGCCCCTAGTATTTTGAAGAGCCATCAGGAGCACATAGTCAAGACTCTGATTCATCTTGATTGGACATTTAAAAGTTTAGTGGGGCCGAAATCCTTCAGTTTTAAGATCCACTCGGGAGATGTGAATTGTGGTTTCTTAAAAAGGCCTTGAGTGCAGCTTGATAATGAGATCATACAGAATTACCTTTAGTAAAATGGTTTGGAGGTAAGCCACAGATACTCTCTTAGAGCAACCTCATATACTGTACTGTATTTGTTCAGTATTCGGTCGGTTAGTATATGCCATTTATAATAATATATGCCATTTAGCAGACGCTTTTATCCAAAGCGACTTACAGTCATGTGTGCATACATTCTACGTATGGGTGGTCCCGGGAATCGAACCCACTACCCTGGCGTTACAAGCGCCATGCTCTACCAACTGAGCTACAGAAGGACCATCTACTTTGTGCATGACACAAGTCATTTTTCCAACTATTGTTAACAGACAGATTATTTCACTTACAATTCACTGTATCACAATTCCAGTGGGTCAGATGTTTACATACACTAAGTTGACTGTGCTTTTAAACAGCTTGGAAAATTCCAGAAAATGATGTCATGGCTTTAGAAGCTCCTGATAGAATCATTTACATCATTTGAGTCAATTGGAGGTGTACCTGTGGATGTATTTCAAGGCCTACCTTCAAACTCAGTGCCTCTTTGCTTGACATCATGGGGAAATCAAAAGAAATCAGCCAAGACCTCAGAAAACCAATTGTAGACCTCCACAAGTCTGGTTCATCCTTGGGAGAAATTTCCAAACGACTGAAGGTACCATATTCATCTGTACAAACAATAATACGCAAGTATAAACACCATGGGACCACACAGCCATCATTACCGCTCAGGAAGGAGAAGCGTTCTGTCTCCGAGAGATGAATATACAATGGGCGAAAAGTGAAAATCAATCCCAGAACAACAGCAAAGGACCATGTGAAGATGCTGGAGGAAACAGGTACAAAAGTATCTATATCCACAGTAAAACGAGTCCTATATCGACATAACCTGAAAGGCCGCTCAGCAAGGAAGAAGCCACTGCTCCAAAACCGCCATAAAAAGCCAGACAACAGTTTGCAACTGCACATGGGGACAAAGATCGTACCTTTTGGAGAAATGTCCTCTGGTCTGATGAAACAATAATAGAACTGTTTGGCCATAATGACCATTGTGTCATGTTTGTCATTTATTGTCATGTCTTGTCCCTGTGCTCCCCATGCTATTCGTTTCCCTCTGCTGGTCTTGTTTGGTTCTATCCCTCTCTCTCCCCCTCCCCCCTTTCACTCTCTCGCTCTCTCTTCTCTCTGTCGTTCCGTTCCTGCTCCCAGCTGTTCCTATTCCCCCTAATCATCATTTAGCCTTCCCACACCTGTTCCCGATCCTTTCCCCTGATTAGACTCCCTATTTATTCCTTTGTGTTCCGTTCCTGTGCCGTCGGTTCCTTGTTTTGTATTCCATGCTGTTATTGCGTTTCGCCCTGTCCTGTCGTGTTTTTTGCCGTGATTGTGTATCACCCTGTCCTGTCGTGTTTTGTGCCTTCTTCAGACGCTGCGTGTGAGCAGGTGTCTCAGTGGACTACGGCCTGCGCCTACCCGAAGCGACCTGCAGTCTGTGGCCGCTTCTCCAGTTGTTTTCCCCTCTACTATCTAGAGGATTTCAGTTATTTGGTTTTGAGCATTAATAAACTCTGTTTCTGTTAAGTCGCGTTTGGGTCCTCCTTCACCTGCATGACAGAAGGAACCGACCAAAGAATGGACCCAGCGACTTCAGACGCTCGTTACACTGCCGTCGAGATCCAAGGAGCCATGCTCGGCAGACACGAGCAGGAATTGTCTGCTGCTCGTCATGCCGTGGAGAACCTGGCCGCTCAGGTTTCCGACCTCTCTGGACAGTTCCAGAGTCTACGTCTCGTGTCACCTGTTACTCCCTGGCCTGCCGAGCCTCCTGAACCCAGGGTTAATAACCCACCTTGCTACTCCGGGCAGCCCACTGAGTGCCGCTCCTTTCTCACGCAGTGTGAGATTGTGTTCTCTCTCCAACCCCACACATACTCTAGAGAGAGAGCTCGGGTTGCTTTCGTCATTTCACTCCTTACTGGCCGGGCTCGAGAATGGGGCACAGCTATCTGGGAGGCAAGGGCTGATTGCTCTAACAGATTCCAGAACTTTAAGGAGGAGATGATTCGGGTTTTTGACCGTTCAGTTTTTGGTGAGGAGGCTTCTAGGGCCCTGGCTTCCTTATGCCAAGGTGAACGGTCCATAACGGATTATTCCATTGAGTTTCGCACTCTTGCTGCCTCTAGTGAGTGGAACGAGCCGGCGCTGCTCGCTCGTTTTCTGGAGGGACTCCACGCAGTGGTTAAGGATGAGATTCTCTCCCGGGAGGTTCCTTCAGATGTGGACTCCTTGATTGCTCTCGCCATCCGCATAGAACGACGGGTAGATCTTCGTCACCGGGCTCGTGGAAGAGAGCTCGCATCAACGGTGTTTCCCTGCTCCGCATCACAACCATCTCCCTCTGGCTTTGAGACTGAGCCCATGCAGCTGGGAGGGATTCGCATCTCGAATAAGGAGAGGGAACAGAGGATCACCAACCGCCTGTGCCTCTATTGCGGAGTTGCTGGACATTTTGTTATTTCATGTCCAGTAAGAGGCCAGAGCCCATCAGTAAGCGGAGGGCTACTGGTGAGCGCTACTACTCAGGTCCCTTCATCTAGATCTTGTACTACTATGTCGGTCCATCTACGCTGGACCGGTTCGGGTGCTACATGCAGTGCTTTGATTGACTCTGGGGCTGAGGGTAGTTTCATGGACGAAGCATGGGCTCGGAAACATAACATTCCTTTCAGACCGTTAGACAGGCCTACGCCCATGTTTGCCTTAGATGGTAGTCATCTTCCCAGTATCAAATTTGAGACACTACCTTTAACTCTCACAGTATCTGGTAACCACAGTGAGACTATGTCTTTTTGATTTTCCGTTCACCGTTTACACCTGTTGTTTTGGGTCACCCCTGGCTTGTATGTCATAATCCTTCTATTAATTGGTCTAGTAATTCTATCCTATCCTGGAACGTTTCTTGTCATGTGAAGTGTTTAATGTCTGCCATCCCTCCCATTTCTTCTGTCCCTACTTCTCAGGAGGAACCTGGCGATTTGACAGGAGTGCCGGAGGAATATCATGATCTGCGCACGGTCTTCAGTCGGTCCCGAGCCAACTCCCTTCCTCCTCACCGGTCGTATGATTGTAGTATTGATCTCCTTCCGGGGACCACTCCTCCTCGAGGTAGACTATACTCTCTGTCGGCTCCCGAACGTAAGGCTCTCGAGGATTATTTGTCTGTGTCTCTTGACGCCGGTACCATAGTGCCTTCTTCCTCTCCGGCCGGGGCGGGGTTCTTTTTGTTAAGAAGAAGGACGGTACTCTGCGCCCCTGCGTGGATTATCGAGGGCTGAATGACATAACGGTTAAGAATCGTTATCCGCTTCCCCTTATGTCATCAGCCTTCGAGATTCTGCAGGGAGCCAGGTGCTTTACTAAGTTGGACCTTCGTAACGCTTACCATCTCGTGCGCATCAGAGAGGGGGAAGTGGAAAACGGCGTTTAATACTCCGTTAGGGCATTTTGAGTACCGGGTTCTGCCGTTCGGTCTCGCCAATGCGCCAGCTGTTTTTCAGGCATTAGTTAATGATGTTCTGAGAGACATGCTAAACATTTTTGTTTTTGTCTATCTTGACGATATCCTGATTTTTTCTCCGTCACTCGAGATTCATGTTCAGCACGTTCGACGTGTTCTACAGCGCCTTTTAGAGAATTGTCTCTACGTAAAGGCTGAGAAGTGCTCTTTTCATGTCTCCTCCGTTACTTTTCTCGGTTCCGTTATTTCCGCTGAAGGCATTCAGATGGATTCCGCTAACCCGTTCCAAGGTCACGTGTCGAGTTGCAGCGCTTCTTAGGTTTCGCTAATTTCTATCGGCGTTTCATTCGTAATTTCGGTCAAGTTGCTGCCCTCTCACAGCTCTTACTTCTGTCAAGACGTGTTTTAAGTGGTCCGGTTCCGCCCAGGGAGCTTTTGATCTTCTAAAAGAACGTTTTACGTCCGCTCCTATCCTCGTTACTCCTGACGTCACTAGACAATTCATTGTCGAGGTTGGCGCTTCAGAGGTAGGCGTGGGAGCCATTCTATCCCAGCGCTCCCAGTCTGACGATAAGGTTCATCCTTGCGCTTATTTTTCTCATCGCCTGTCCCCATCTGGCGCAACTATGATGTGGGTAACCGTGAACTGCTCGCCATCCGCTTAGCCCTAGGCGAATGGCGACAGTGGTTGGAGGGGGCGACCGTTCCTTTTGTCGTTTGGACAGACCATAAGAACCTTGAGTACATCCGTTCTGCCAAACGACTTAATGCCCGTCAAGCTCGTTGGGCGTTGTTTTTCGCTCGTTTCGAGTTTGTGATTTCTTACCGTCCGGGTAGCAAGAACACCAAGCCTGATGCCTTATCCCGTCTGTTTAGTTCTTCTGTGGCTTCTACTGATCCCGAGGGGATTCTTCCTTATGGGCGTGTTGTCGGGTTAACAGTCTGGGGAATTGAAAGACAGGTTAAGCAAGCACTCACGCACACTGCGTCGCCGCGCGCTGTCCTAGTAACCTCCTTTTCGTTCCTGTTTCCACTCGTCTGGCTGTTCTTCAGTGGGCTCACTCTGCCAAGTTAGCGGGTCATCCCGGTGTTCGAGGCACTCTTGCGTCTATTCGCCAGCGCTTTTGGTGGCCGACTCAGGAGCGTGACACGCGCCGTTTCGTGGCTGCCTGTTCGGACTGCGCGCAGACTAAGTCGGGTAACTCTCCTCCTGCCGGTCGTCTCAGACCGCTCCCCATTCCTTCTCGACCATGGTCTCACATTGCCTTAGACTTCATTACCGGTCTGCCTTTGTCTGCGGGGAAGACTGTGATTCTGACGGTTGTCGATAGGTTCTCTAAGGCGGCACATTTCATTCCCCTCGCTAAACTTCCTTCCGCTAAGGAGACGGCACAAATCATTATTGAGAATGTATTCAGAATTCATGGCCTCCCGTTAGACGCCGTTTCAGACAGAGGTCCGCAATTCACGTCACAGTTTTGGAGGGAGTTCTGTCGTTTGATTGGTGCGTCCGTCAGTCTCTCTTCCGGGTTTCATCCCCAGTCTAACGGTCAAGCAGAGAGGGCCAATCAGACGATTGGTCGCATACTACGCAGCCTTTCTTTCAGGAACCCTGCGTCTTGGGCAGAACAGCTCCCCTGGGCAGAATACGCTCACAATTCGCTTCCTTCGTCTGCTACCGGGTTATCTCCGTTTCAGAGTAGTCTGGGTTACCAGCCTCCTCTGTTCTCATCCCAGCTTGCCGAGTCCAGCGTTCCCTCCGCTCAAGCGTTTGTCCAACGTTGTGAGCGCACCTGGAGGAGGGTGAGGTCTGCACTTTGCCGTTACAGGGCACAGACGGTGAGAGCCGCCAATAAACGCAGGATTAAGAGTCCAAGGTATTGTTGCGGCCAGAGAGTGTGGCTTTCCACTCGCAACCTTCCTCTTACGACAGCTTCTCGTAAGTTGACTCCGCGGTTCATTGGTCCGTTCCGTGTCTCCCAGGTCGTCAATCCTGTCGCTGTGCGACTGCTTCTTCCGCGACATCTTCGTCGCGTCCATCCTGTCTTCCATGTCTCCTGTGTTAAGCCCTTTCTTCGCACCCCCGTTCGTCTTCCCTCCCCCCCTCCCGTCCTTGTCGAGAGCGCACCTATTTACAAAGTACATAAAATTATGGACATGCGTTCTCGGGGACGGGGTCACCAATACCTAGTGGATTGGGAGGGTTACGGTCCTGAGGAGAGGAGTTGGGTTCCGTCTCGGGACGTGCTGGACCGTTCGCTCATCGATGATTTCCTCCGTTGCCGCCAGGATTCCTCCTCGAGTGCGCCAGGAGCGCTCGGTGAGTGGGGGGTACTGTCATGTTTGTCATTTATTGTCATGTCTTGTCCCTGTGCTCCCCATGCTATTCGTTTCCCTCTGCTGGTCTTGTTTGGTTCTATCCCTCTCTCTCCCCTCCCCCTTTCACTCTCTCGCTCTCTCTTCTCTCTGTCGTTCCGTTCCTGCTCCCAGCTGTTCCTATTCCCCTAATCATCATTTAGCCTTCCCACACCTGTTCCCGATCCTTTCCCCTGATTAGACTCCCTATTTATTCCTTTGTGTTCCGTTCCTGTGCCGTCGGTTCCTTGTTTTGTATTCCATGCTGTTATTGCGTTTCGCCCTGTCCTGTCGTGTTTTTGCCGTGATTGTGTATCACCCTGTCCTGTCGTGTTTTGTGCCTTCTTCAGACGCTGCGTGTGAGCAGGTGTCTCAGTGGACTACGGCCTGCGCCTACCCGAAGCGACCTGCAGTCTGTGGCCGCTTCTCCAGTTGTTTTCCCCTCTACTATCTAGAGGATTTCAGTTATTTGGTTTTGAGCATTAATAAACTCTGTTTCTGTTAAGTCGCGTTTGGGTCCTCCTTCACCTGCATGACACATTGTTATGTTTGGAGGAAAAAGGGGGAGGCTTGCAAGCCGAAGAACACCATCCCAACCGTGAAGCACGGGGGTGGCAGCATCATGTTGTGGGGGTGCTTTGCTGCAGGAGGGACAAAATAGATGACATCATGAGGAGGAAAATTATGTGGATATATTGAAGCAACATCATGAGACATCAGGAAGTTAAAGCTTGGTCGCAAATGGGTCTTCCAAATGGACAATGACCCCAAGCATACTTCCAACGTTGTGGCAAAATGGCATAAGGACAACAAAGTCAAGGTATTGGAGTGGCCATCACAAAGCCGTGACCTCAAGCCTATAGAAAATTTGTGGGCAGAACAGAAAAAGCGTGTATGAGCAAGGAGGTCTACAAACCTGACTCAGTTACACCAGCTCTGTCAGGAGGAATGGGCCAAAATTCACCCAACTTATTGTGGGAAGCTTGTGGAAAGCTAACCCGAAACGTTTGACCCAAGTTAAACAATTTAAAGGCAATGCTACCAAATACTAATTGAGTGTATGCAAAGTTCTGACCCACTGGGAATGTGATAAAATAAATAAAAGCTGAATAAATCATTATCTCTACTATTATTCTGACACTTCACATTCTTACAATAAAGTGGTGATCCTAACTGACATAAGACAGGTAATTTTTACTAGGATTAAAAGTCAGAAATTCTGAAAAATGTAGTTTAAATATATTTGGCTAAGGTGTAAGCTTCCGACTTCAACTGTAACTATAGGCATAAAGAGGTACTAGAAAGCCTTCTAGTGTGGTAGGAAGGATTCCTCGTCAAAAACAAAGACGGTAACACTTTACACTAACTTGCCCTATACCTGTGTGGTAACGCTGTAATTACAGTAGCAACACGGCACTACGTTTTTTAGCTTCAAAAATGGAGAACTGCTGTGTCATTGAGACACACATATCTTCAATAGTTTCTGGTCGTGTTTCCAGATGTGCAATTTAACTCTTCAGTCCACTCATTCCTGTGGAACAAGCATGGTCAGAACAGTACACGCTGCTATTTTATATTCAGGAGTAGCAAACCAAAGAAAAAACTAAAACAGAAATATTTATTTGGAACAATTGACTATAAAACAATGAATGTGTATTCAACACAGCTGTTGCAGTGCACAGTCATTTCAATACATACAAAATAGCCCATGGGTATGGGAACCGGGAACAGTGTTAATGCACAGTGTTTT
Source organism: Oncorhynchus gorbuscha (assembly GCF_021184085.1). Classification (NCBI taxonomy): domain Eukaryota; kingdom Metazoa; phylum Chordata; class Actinopteri; order Salmoniformes; family Salmonidae; genus Oncorhynchus; species Oncorhynchus gorbuscha. The sequence continues at coordinate 28,367,471 of NC_060188.1, forward strand.
CAGATGTGGATAATGGCGGTAATATGTGCTCATGCCTCCTGCTCCTCCCATTGTTTTTTTGGGCAGAAAACAACAGTGAGTGTGAGTCTCCCTCCACTGCGCTACACTGTGGCTGGATGTTAATTACAATGATAATGGCTCCTATCTGCCAGCTGCCAAACCACAGCCTGTTTTTTATTTCAGTTTTTCATTTCGTGAAGCAGGCGTGGGAGGACAGCCTGATAGTGGCTGTTGTTGTTATTTTCCGCTGCGAACAACAGTTGCATTGATAGGAATGAGTCCTAATTCAAATACTTTTATTAATCATGCAAATTGCCGCCGCCTCGAAAAAGATGCTGCTTTCACAGACTGGCAACAGCGATGACAGCCACTCCCAGCTCCCCTCTATAGCACTGCAAGCCAGTGCTGTGATGGCAGGAGCCCATAGGCATGCCGTGATGGTGATTATGGATGCTTTGCCTGTTATTCTCTAATGCAGAGTGGAAGTTTCTTTCAGAGTGTGCCTCCAGTTCAGTCAGTGATTGCAGCAGAGGTGTTTGCCCGCTGTCTAGACTGGGGGCGTGATAATAATGGATTAACAGCATTTATAGCCAAGCGCTTTCCACTGGGTCTCCAAAGCACTTTACATCACATGGGGGAGCTGACCCCATCCACCACCTGGTTGGAATAGCTAAACAAATCATTAGTCGTAACACACCCAATACTGTCAAATGTAACCTTCATTTAACTAGGCAAGTAAGTTAAGAACAAATTCTTATTTTACAATGACATCACGGCCATAGTTCAAAGCCAAACCCTCCCCTAACCCGGACGCTCGGCCACTTGTGTGCAGCCCTATGGGACTCCCAATCATGGCCGGTTGGGATCCAGCCCGGGATCGAACCAGGGTCTGTACTGACGCCTCTAGCACTGAGATGCAGTGCCTTAGACCGCTGCACCACTCTGGAGCCCGAATGGAGACTCTTTGGTCTTCAACATAAGTTATTGTGTTTGTAGCAGGAAGAGAAGCAACAGTTGGCCAGTGGACTAATAGTGGCACAACTACAGCACTGCGTCAACCACACATTCAGACAATCTGTTCCAAGTTGCCTCTTCCTTCAGCCTCTCTCTGTGAAAACAGTCTTATTGTACAGCCCTCAAAACTCCCGCAATCCACTGTCCTTCCACTCTCATATTCAACCAAGCACACTGACATCGCACTGTCCAAGGTACATTTAATTAACTAATGCCAATCTCCAACAATGGTGAGTGCTCCTGCTGGGGCTAATGTGTCTGTGATAGATACAGTATAAAGGCCTCATCTGCCCAACCAATCCGGACACAATTAAGACAGTAATTGTCCGCAGACACAGCGAACAGAATAGCCCCACACCGGAAATGAAGCTACTTTTGAAAGCATAAAGAAACAGAGAGAGAGGTCTTCATGCGACGCTAGCTGTTATCTCCTCACAGGCAGGGAGTAATATTCCTCACCATGGCAACAAAATGGAGGCCTTTCGTCATGCATAACCAGCCATGGTAATCTGGGGAAACTTGGGGAAACTTCCGCCGCACCTTCAGTAATCATAGGGAAATTCAGCTTTTTGTGTCATTTTGTGCCGTCATATGACTTGTACAGGCAGGAGAGATGATTATGTCGAGTCCTCCATGTGTAAGCTGAATGAGGCAGCTAGTCTCCTACTATCTGGTGCATTATGAGTTTGGGAACAGACTCATTCACGACTGGGTTTTAAAGTAAAGCCCCTGCTGCTGACAGAAAGATATTGCTCAATCTGTTCCAAAAACAGGGCAGTAAATCTAATGGGACTGGGAGCTCACCAAGATCCACACAACTGTTGGGTATTGTCAGGGGCGGACTAGGACCAAAATTGGCCCTGGCATTTTTAACACATTGGACCATTGCATTCATTGAGTCCCCAATTATTAACCAGATAATGATAATTTTGCACACACACAAACAAGATATATTTAGACAGGCAGACGAGGCTAAAACCGTGCCAGCACATTCGGCATTTGCCCGAAATGCCAGATGGCCAGTCCGCCCCTGGGTATTGTTGTGAAGTCTGGTCTAGAAGTAGAACAAATCACTGTCCTCACCCCAACCCCAGAGGTTTAGGCAAAATGGTTAGGTCTTACCATAAACACAGTATTTAATTAACAGCTAACACAAGCCAAAATGTTAATGTATCGTCTTTATCGCCTTTCTATTGGACTACCACTCAGGATGTATTTACTGCAATGCATTTCATTGCACAGTTCACACAGTATCCTGTGCATATATGATGAATAAACTTTGATTTGACTACCAGAGTAGTAGCCTTGCAGGGGCACTGCACTGCTGCTGATCGTGCCCTCCAACCTCTCTGTGGGTGTGTGTGTATGTGTCTCACAGGGGTTAGGATAAAGGAAAGAGATCAATCTCAGTGTCTCTGTGATAATTGAAAAAGTAATTTTCTTCTTCATTCATATCTCACATGGCCTTTCCATCACTTCCCAAACAGTGAGAAGCCTTGAATTTTGACCACAATTAGATGCCAACGTAAGAGGAATGTACATTCCTAAGTAGATAGCTCAAAGAAAATCCCCATAACTTCACCCACACGGTCACATTTGGCATTAAAGCCCCTTAAAACGAACGGAAATGGGTTTGAACGTTCACTAAATAATGAAGTCGGACAGAGACAATATGAATGGCATCGTTTGTTTTCTGAGACACTCCATCGTGCTGTTGTTTGTGTTTATTTGAACCCATTATGAAGTGTGCTTCCCTTTAAATCACTTTCTCAGTTATTCAGAGAAACATGTCAAGTAGCAAAACAATCAATGTCTCAGCAGATAACTCGCAATTAAATGAGAAGGAAGTCACAAGGTCGAGCACAGTTCTTAGATGGGCACCCCAGTGTGAAATTGGTTGAGTTCATTTTCTCAATCCAAGTCGCTGTCATGGGCCAACCCACACAAATACACTATATATACAAAGGTATGTGGACACCATGCAAGGGGAAACATGTAGGAGCAACAACGGCTCAGACACAAAATGGTAGGCCACACAAGCTCACAGAACGGGACTGTCAAGTGCTGAAGTGTGTAATTAGTAAAAATAGTTTGTCCTCGGTTGCAACACTCACTACCGAATTCCAAACTGCCTTTTTGAAGCAACGTCAGCACAATAACTGTTCGTCGGGATCTTCATGAAGTGGCTTTCCATGGCCGAGCAGCCACACACAAACCTAAGATCACCATGTGCAATGGCCAAGCGTCGGCTGCAGTGGATTAAAGCTCGCCTCCATTGGACTTTGGAGCAGTGGAAATACGTTCCTTGGAGTGATGAATCAAGATTCACCATCTGTCAGTCCGACGGACGAATCTGGGTTTGGAGGATGCCAGGAGAAAGCAACCTGCCCTAATGCATAGTGCCAACTGTAAAGTTTGGTGGAGGAGGAATAATGGCATGGGGCAGTTTTTCATGGTTCGGGCTAGTCCCCCTTAGTTCCAGTGAAGGGAAATTTTAACGCGACAGCATTCAATGACATTCTAGATGATTATGTGCTTCAAACTTTGTGGCAACCATTTCGGGAAGGCCCTTTCCTGTTTCAGCATGGCAATGTCCCCATGCACAAACCGAGATCCATACAGAAATGGTTTGTCGAGATCAATGTGGAAGAACTTGACTGGCCTGCACAGAGCCCTGAACTCAACCCCATCGAATCGGAACGCCGACTGCGAGCAATGCCTAATCGCCCAACATCAGTGCCGACCTCCCTAATGATATTGTGGCTGAATGGAAGCAAGTCCCTGCAGCAATGTTCCAACATCTAGTGGAAAGTCTTCCCAGAATACTGAAGGCTGTTATAACAGCAATGAGGGAACCAACTCCATGTTAATGCCCATGATTTTAGAATGAATGTTTGACGAGCAGGTGTCCACATACATTTGGTCATGTTGTATATGTTCTCACAGGTTGTGGATTTCTATTCCAGCACACTAGCTGCAAACCTTTGATTCTTCTAATTCAACTATTCTTCTTCATATTAGCCACACAAAAGACTGATTGATTCATGGTAATTTTGTGACTAGATCTCAAACATGTGTTGTCATATTTTCAGAAATATGTCCAAATATCATAACAGATGCCTGATAGACAAACCAAAATGGTTACTCGTACACCATGTGAAGAAGTGTCAGGTCAGGAGAGGACTGAATCCAACCTCTTAGATTTTTTTTTAAAACCTTTATTTAACTAGGCAAGTCAGTTAAGAACAAATTTTTATTTTCAATGACGGCCTAGGAACAGTGGGGCCTGTTCAGGGGCAGAACGACAGATTTGTACCTTGTCAGCTCGGGAATTTTAACTTGCAACCTTCCGGTTACTAGTCCAACGCTCTAACCACTAGGCTAGCCGCTTTGGGGCGGCAGGGTATAGCCGTCATAGAGAACAGAGACTTGTCACTGGAGTTTTTCTTTCACACATTCTGCCTTGTGTGGTGAGCTGGTGGTTTGTGGGCCAGTTGGATAGGCCCTAAGTGTTTTTCAGTGTACAGTATGTTCTCTGGTCAATGAAGTGGAACACATGATTGGAACACATATATGGAGTATGAAGGTGGGTGCAGAAAGACAGGTTAGACTGATTGGGTGTCCCTGGCCTAAACTGACCCGTCTGACCTCTGAGCTCTCTTAACCTACACACACACATGCACATATACACACTTGCATGCACACAACTACACAAACACTTATTTTTATTTGTTTCTTTTTTTACCCTCTTTTTCTCCCCAATTTCTTGATATCCAATTACAATCTTTTCTCGTCGCTGCAACTCCCCAACAAGATCGGGAGAGGCGAAGGTCGAGTCATGTGTCCTCCGAAACATGACCCGCCAAACCGCGCTGCTTAACACCCGCCAGCGTAACCCGGAAGCCAGCCGTACCAATGTGTCGAAAGAAACACCGTTCAACTGACTACCGAAGTCAGCCTGCAGGCGCCCGGTCCGCCTCAAGGAGTCGCTAGAGCACGAGGAGCCAAGTAAAGCCCCCTAGGCCAAACTCTCCCCTAACCCGGACAACGCTGAGCCAATTGTGCGCCGCCCTATGGGACTCCCAGTCACGGCCGGTTGTGAACGAACCCGGGTCTTTAGAGACGTCTCAAGCACTGTGATGCAGTGCCTAAGACCACTGGGTCACTCGAGAAGCCCTCACACACACTTCTAAGGCACATTCTGTATAAGACACACATTGATTCATTACTTTCACAATGCTTCTCTGTTGCCTCAGTGACAATCATACATCACAATCTTCAAGTCGAGAGGCTGGCTGAGTATAGTAGTTAAGAGGGATTATTTGGGCATAACTCTCTAATGAGGGCACTGAAAGTTTAATTAGATTAGATTTACATAAGAAGAGCTAAATGATATTGCCCACATGTTTCATTTGGGTGTAATTATGGTGGCAGGTCCTGGAGATGTATGGGTGATAGGAAAGCAGAAACTTCAATGTTGTCTTTTTTGCTTAGATTGAAAACAAGCAGGAATTATTACATTTGGTGAATTTCATATTAGATATTCTGTTTTTAAATTGTTCTTGAATGTCTCTTGATGATAGTTATTCCTTATGATGTATCACAATTGCGCAGGGAGAAACATAAAGGAGAGGACACATTTAGGCTATTCCTCACTCCAGAACGAATTGAAAATTGTTACCGATATTGCGCATACTTTTCAATTACCTTGTAATAACACACTATTTGTTGATTTAGCCAATGACCGTTTCAACGACCCGCCTATTGGGTCTCTCTTTGTGCCATGGGTGGAGACTCCAAGAAATTGACGTTGTCACTGAACCGTTGCTCAACACATTCCCGACTTGCTTGGAACAGAGGGCTCCAGAACGAGCAGGCGAACACCGGGTTTAAGAAAAGTTTATGCTCGGAGTGCTGCGCGCAAGAAGGTCCTGAAACCGGCGATTTAATTGCGGAAGGTAACCAACCTGTCAACACATTGGCGTTCTGGGGCGTCGCTTCAGTCGTATGCTGTAACCTAGTGGAGTTTATTTGAGATAATGTCATGTTTTGTAGTGTTCGGAAAGCGAATGTTCTCTCTTCCGATCAAAGATATTCGAGCAACAGTGTTTTCTCCAACAAGATGCTGTGATGTGTTGTGAATAGGTATGGTAGCCTATTGATCAGATGTAGTTTATAGCATTATCAATACCACGTGACATTCCTTGCCAGCTACTGAGACTGATATGCTCCCTCTGTGTCGTGTTTGTCTGGCATCTTTTATTGTCTCCGTGAATGTAGCCAGCCAACCTTCCTGACATTCATTCCCATGATACGTAGCAGATGAGCGTTTCAGTCTTGCCAGATGTGGTACATTTTGTTTCGGTGGAATAGGCTACACATTGAGCTATATAATTGTTACCAGAATTGTCTCACACTTCTGCAATATTGCTGTTTCTTTTGAATCGACATTCTTTGGCTGTGACATGGGTGTACGCAACAACCCGTCGGTGCTAGGAGAAACTTGACTGTTTATTGATAGCAACTCAGGAATAACGGTGCATGCACCTCTATCTCCAAATAGGGATGCATGCGAGTAGAATAGCCAAGGCATGACTAGTTTGGTATAAGTAGCCTAGACTATTGTTTTAGCTCATTCTAAAACATGAAACTCACCCTGTTGTCAATTCACCAAATATTTGTGTGGTTATTGCAATATTCTCAGTCTTACCTTACCGTATGCTACAGTTGTGTCCTCATGTGCGTTGTGCGTGACCACCCTGACGATGCCGTCACGGTCATTGAAATGACAGTAGAAGTTATTTTGTAGTGGTGTTTGTTGTGAAAATCGATACGTGAGTGAGTCGCATAATTGCCACACCTATATCAAATTCTCTCACACGAGGACTCATGGTGAGCGTCAGTCATGTTTCCAAATTGTAGACTAGGCTACGTGTAAAAAGGATTGGAGTTCTTGCTCTTAGGGAAAATCAATGTTTAACTTTCTGTTTCGGAGTCAGGGTTGCCAGGTCTTAATAACATTTTTAGCCCAATGACCCCTCAAAACTCACAGAAAAAGCCTGAAAACTAGCACATTTTTCTTCAGAGCAAGACAGGAGTTGCCACATTTATACAATAAACCCTTTTACCATACCAATAATTATTGCAATTGTAATTAATGAATTCGATATGTTGCAAGAGAACAGACAAGTTGCCCTTATTAAACTAGCCAAATAATTTTCCATCAATGGATGTCGATGTAACTTGTTTGACTGCTATGATTAAGCACAAGGGTGTATGGTATATGGCCAATATACCACAGCTAACAGGCTGACTACACCACTCGCGTTTCAAAATACATTTAGAAATCTATATTATTCAATTATTGCACCCATACTGCTCGCGCGTGCCGACGAGTGTTTGCGTTGCCAAGGGCTAAAATAGAAGTCAGTTCTATTTGTGAGGCAGATCCCTTTGAAAGTCCTGCCTCTCCCATCTCCTCATTGGTTTATAGAAGCAGGTACCTATCTGCTCATTGGTTATACCCACGTGGGTGACTGAAAGATGAACGAGGTCAGTGGCGGTAAAGCACCTAATTTATGAAAGTTTCCAATCGCAATATAAAGTCAAGAGAAGAAAAAGCCTAGGAGGAGAGATGACTAGAAACGATTCGGTTGACCGTTTTATGTGTGGATTCATTTTCGGAGTAGAGGACCTTGTGCATTTTAGGTAAAATAACAACTCAATGTTTATATCCAGGACAAATTAGCTAGCAACAGCAATCTAGCTAAATAGGACAAATTAACTAGCAAGTGCAAGCTAGCTAGCTAAATTGCCATAAATGTTTAATGCTTTTCGACCAGTTCCCAAATTAATGTAATTGGTTCAGAGTTTGTTTTGATATTTTAACCTGCGTGTCGTGATCGCGTTTGGTGTAGGGGGACAAAATTAATTTATGCACGATGGCGTACGTGCGCAGCCCGTTTGGGTTCCGTGTAAGGGCTGTTCTTTAGCACGATGCGACACAAAGTGTCTGGATACAGCCTTTAGCCTACCATCAGTTATAAATGGCCCATTTACGAGATTGACTTGTTGTCATTTCAATAGGCATAGGCTACAGACTAAAATCTGGGTTTATGATTGTAATTCAACTTTGCCATGGTTTGCTTAGATACAGCTAGCCTATTGCCCCTGATAGGCCTACATATTATTTCAGATAGTTTACAGTAACCTGGCCATGATATAAGCAAGATGTAAATTGAACATTTTTGCAGCTTGCTTAGTTCAAATTAACATACTAATTTATTCAACATTAATAGCTTGGCGATTTTGAAGTAAGGAGTGCTTGTGTTTCCCAATAGCCTGCTGGAATAGGCTACTGAGGAGGGGGTCATAATTTCAATAACTGAATTAAATACTAATAATATGTATATGATCTGAACGGCATGTCAACAACAGCCAGTATTTTTTTAAACCTGTAGCCTAATCTGACTGACTGTTACAGTCAATATGATGCGTTCGGCAATTGCGATAGAGCTTTTATAACTTCCAAGTTAATGAACTAAACATGGCCATTTAATAATTGCATAATAACACAAGGTTACAAAAACAAAACGCTGAAGTTATAGGCTATTTATTAAATATGTTTGCCAGCTCCAGGTAGGCTACACAATGGTAGCCTGCAGTAGTCTACAATGGCATATAAATTAATAGGCTACTTGATGGCCAACAGATGCAAATGTATCATTCTCCACATTTAATGTCAGTTTCATTGAGGATTTTTCCCCATAACAGAAGCACACCAGGGAGTTCCATAACTTCCACTTCAAATGTCCACTTACCCATAAATGACAAGTTAAAGAGCCTACCTACAACTGGTAAAAAGTTGTCACGATGTGCAGGTGTGCTGCTGTCTCCTCTCACTCACATGACTCAGCCAATAGTGGACTAAGCGGAATACTGCAGTGCTCTCTCAACACACACATACCCCTGCTTCATTGCCTGATAGTCAGCAGCAGCAGGTCACAATGAATAGATTTGTATTTTTTTGAAGACAAATGCCATGGCGGCCACCGTGCATGTAGTAGTAGCTCAAAATCCTGCAACCTACGACCAATACATTTTCATCCCTGACAGCGTTTTCAAAGTAGCCCAATTTGGGGGAATACTACGGACTTGGCAACCCTGTTCGGAGCATATGGTGTGAATGGAATTGGATTGGATTTTTGGTGTATTCTGAAAACGCAACCTGGTCTAAGATCATTTCATATTATTCTGTATGTAAATCCAAGACACTCCATTTAGTTTGATGTTTTACGTTTCGTATGGTATGTTACAAATGTTACTAATTACAATTCGTATTATATGTTACGAATTTGCAAAATGTACAATATTTTAAGAATTAGCTAAACATATGATATGTTACGAATTCTAGCAAGGTGGCTAACTGTAGATAGCTGGCTAATGTTGACTAGGCTAGGGGTTAGCGTTAGGGTTAGGGTTAAGGTTAAGGTTAGGGTTCAGTTTAGGAGTTAGGGTAAGGGGTTAAGGTTAGCGTTGGAACTATTCCTTTGAAGTTTTTCAATACATTTTAATATTTGTAGAGACTTAAGTAAATACCTGTAGTCAACTTGGCAATACCTTGGGAGATAAACCAGATTGCGTACTTCATTTCACCTGTCACATTATTTTACATTATGAAGATTACGTAGTTCCCCAGAACAGTTGAGCCAGTCAAGTGTTGTAAATAGCACCAGGGGAGTGCTTGTAAATAGCACCAGGGGAGAAAGAGGAAGAGAGGTGAGTCAAGTCTTGTAGTGACAGTCGTGTTTAATAATGAAAGTCAAGTGTTTTTTTCCCTCATCAATAGAGTGATCAGGGACTTGCAACTATAGTTTTCCTTCACAGAAAATACATTAGTGCAACACATTCGGCAGAAAATAGCTTCATTTTTATCACATGGCTACCGAAGTGAAACACTATTCGGCTGGTAGGCACACAAGTAAATGAGCTTACAAAGAAAAAGCAAGTAATTTTTTGCAAAATCGATGCATAGCCATCATATTCCTAATGTTTATCATAGAAAGAATGTAGCCAGCTACATTTTCTAATGTTTTGCTTAAAGATAATCTTGCATTTATCCAAGAAAAGTTGTCTGGCTACACTGCGAAAGTACTGGAGAAAAGTAGCTACATTTCAGTCATAGCGCTGTCTGCTGATAGAATGCCTGTTCCTGAATTCTCATCCGAGTGGAGAAGGGCAACTGAAACAGAAAATTAGTCTGATGCCAAACAGAAATTACAATAAGAAGCATTTTACGCCTGCATTTACAAAACACCTCAAAATATGCATTTTAAAAAATCAGTGTGAAAAATGCAGAATTTTGCGTTAACCCAAACCCTATATTTAACTTGATAGTTCATCTAAGTTTCAGAAGTCAAATCCATTTGATTATTTATTTCTACAGCTGCCACTATCTTGATTTTCTTACATTTTCCCTCCTCTTCGTTCTCGGCCCCTCTTCTCCTCCCTATCTTCTCTGAGCAGAGCAGGGAGGCCCGTTACCCTAGAGACTCCAGATTCCACAAAGACACAGGGTGTACACATGCTGCTCCAGAGCCAGTACTGTTCTTCCTTCAGACAAGCATGCGTCAAATCGTTGTTAAATTTGCATGTCTCTCGTTGACATTCGCTTTTACATGTCCAAACTCACCAAAAATGACATTCGGTAGCTCCTACCTATATATGTATAACTTTATGAGCTGGATTGCCTGTCTTTGCAATTTGTTTATTTTCGTTTGTGCTTGTTAGCATATTTAGCAATCAGCCTCCATGGAAATTCACTATTATTTGTGCTAATTTTGTTAGCATTCTGGTAATAGATGCCCAATAGGCTTTTTTGGGGGGGGGGCGCCTCCCTTGTGTACTAAGCCAGTAATACCATATATCCCAGTATAAGAGAAGGACGGTATGATGCTATGATAATCTGGATACCGCCCAATCCTAGGTTAAGGGAAGGGTTAGCTACAAGGGTTAAGTTTAGGGTTAGGGGAAGGGTAGCTAAAAAGTAGTAAGTACTTGAAAAGTTGCTAAAATGCTAAAGTTGTCCATGATAAGATTCGAACTCGCAAACTTTACTTGCTAGACGTTTGCATTATACACCCACCCACCCTGGCCAACCACCCTTTTCCATCTGTTTTATGTAACCATACCAAACATAACATATCATACTAATTTGAGTACCTTTATTTAACTAGGAAAGTCAGTTAAGAACACATTCTTATTTACAATGACAGCCTACCGGGGAACAGTGGGTTAACTGCCTTGTTCAGGGGAAAAAACAACAGATTTTTACATTGTCAGCTCGGGATTCAATCCAGCAACTTTTCGGTTACTAGCTCAATGCTCTGACCACTAGGCTACCTGCCAATTTTCATTTACTATGTTACATCTAGTCTATGAGATCAGGCTGGAAAACGAGTTGCTAAAAGAGCTTGTGACAGTGGATGCTCTGCTTTGCTATCAAGCACCTATCAACTGCCACCGCTCACTCCATCTCTCGCGGACCTACTACGGCCACTTTAGTCGTTAATAATTATCCCCTTGTGAAAATAGGGTATGGTCATTTTCTTGTCCAAATGCTATAAAATTGCTGTCATTCAGTTGCTCATTCAGCAGCTCTCGTTTCCCCCCTCATATTATGCCTGTGATATATAGGCTACAGCATTTTTTTCCCTCTCCAAATAGCTTTTTTCTTCTCCCCATAGACATTTCCATGTGGCAAACTATTCCTCTTCTTTGAATTACTATCATAATGGTTTTCCTCCTTTCCCCACCTATTACATCTTCACGTGCATCCTGGTCGGCAGTAGCCTTTGAAGACAGTAAGCCAGGTTGCTATGGGTGCTAATGAAATCTCATTTCTAACTGGTTGGTTGGCAACTGACGTCAAACTTGGGCAGATCTCAACACCCACGATAGTTTTCAGGTTATCAGGTGGATCCAGTAGTCCGTATTTCAATACCGAGATCGCTGAATACTTATGTGAAGTGTCAAAGATGGATTATTGCCTAGTTATCTAGGGACAACCTGCGCCAACTGAAGCCCGGATACAGGTTTTACCCAGGTGACTGACATAATGTGATTGTCAGGTGGAAAATTGTTCCAACTGGAAGTTCAAACATAAAGCTTTTAAAGCCGTGGCTGCATCTTGTTGCATAAGCTATTCCTTCCATCTTCCTATTTCTCTCCACTTGGCTGATCAAGGCTTAATTTACCGGGAAACTATCAGAAATATGCCTATAGCCCCATTTTGCCCTCTATTAAGTGGAGTTTCATATTGCCTTCCGCCATTTCAGTGTAAAATGCAGCCAGAGTCTCTGTATAGCCTTGATCAGTGGTTACCAAATTGCTTACAGCACTTTTACAGTTGTCTTGCAGTGTTTGTTGACACTGTTGTTGAAACTGGCCATCAAAATCACTTCTCTTCAGAGAGGTGTGGCGTCTTGCCCATGTGCCATGAAACTGGCCATCAAAATCACTTCTCTTCAGAGAGGTGTGGCGTCTTGCCCATGTGCCAGAGACCAGGAGGAAGTACTGCCAGGGCCCCGGGTTCACACAGGTCCACAGGGACTGGTTTATGGTTTGGGTTAGGATTACGTTTAGGGTTAGGTAAATGTAAATACATTTTAGGTCCCCATGAGGATAGAAGAACTAAACGTGTGTATGTGTGTTCGTCCGACCGTCTGGCGTGTTGGTAGTTGTCTCGTGTTGGGGTTTAGTTTGTTAGTTAGTACTCTAATTATTCTAGTAACAACAGTATGTTGTCACATCCGTGTGGTATCTGCAGGTTTGGCTGGTGTGTGTGTCTGTTGCACGTACGTGCTTAAAGGTGGGTGAGTGTGGCGTCAAGTGTGTACTAGCTACATCTGTGGATTTGGTGTGACTGAGTATTTGTGTGGGTGTGATCTCTGGCCTGGGTGTGTACAAGTGGTACATCTGTGGGTTATGCAAAGGGATTGTTTCATACAAGGCTTCTTCATTACTAGAGACCTGTGATACGTGGTTGGATGGTGGGAACAGCATGCTCCTCCCCTTCACTTCATCTCTCCCTGCAACATATACTTGGCATGACCATGTGTTATGCCGCCTCAACATGGGCTTTATTTTCAAGGCGACGCTTTGTGTGAGAATGATCTTAGGCCTCAATCAATGGACTCTTCTTTCATTTCTCCAATAGCTGTTGGGGTCTTCTGATGGTGGAATAGCATCAAAGCAATGGGCGGGGGGCTTCAGGTACTGTAAACCAGATGGATATTGTCAACAACATCCCTCCAAGGTCAAGGAAGATTCACTAGGTCAGGTTCAAACTTGAACTCAACTAGAAACAACGCCAAGGACTCCAATTTAAAAAAACCATCCCAATTAAAAAACAAACTCATCAATGCGAAGATAACGTCCGTATGAGCACAGCTTTAGCCCTGTAAGTGCAGATCTGTAATGGTCCTTAGGGTATTGCTCAATTTAAGGATCACTTTGCCTTTAAAGCGGCTGAATGTCAGGAGCATACTAATTGCATCAAATGGGAAGGAAAGGCACAGTGTGAGACGAGTTCTGCGTGCGCCTCAGTGCCAGAACTGAAAGACTATACTTAATCAACAACAAAAAATACATTGCAGACACTTTTAAGGTAAGCCACCATTCAAGATGAAAATGAAGGCCCCTTCCTCTTATGGTACCTCTGAAATCATGAGCCCAGATTTAAAGGGACTATGTCAGTGGTTGCCATGGAGAATTTCAGCACATTCCAGTCGCAGGTGTGAGTGAATGTGATTGAAATTGGACCACTCAGAATTGCTTAGAAGTGAAACCCTTCAAACAAATTCACACACACAGCCCCCCTTCTCTCCCCTCCTTTCACTCTCTACCTTACCTACACACATTCCAACCATCCATCCAACTGCTGCCAGCAGTGTAAGAGCGCTAGTCAACATTATCTTTCTGTTTCTTTCGCCCATATCATCAGGGAAAACCTGCAGACGGAGCGTGACACGCTAAAGGCGCTTCCCCTGTGGAGCCTTTCTGCTTATCCCCTACCAGCTGCTCACGTCGCGATATCGCCGACTCCCTTCTCCCCCAACCCCCTTATTCTTCACACACCCCTTAGCGAAGCTTCAGGGATATTGCAGCCCCACTACTGCCTGCCAACACGCCCCCCCCCCACCCCACCCCACCCCACCCATGCCCTCACCTCCCTTGACAAACTCTCCATAATTCATCTGTGGAGTATGTCAATTCTCTCCCTGAGTGAAGCGGGTGTAATCGTGAGTGGCAGATTCATGACAGTGTCGGTTTAATAAGTGTCCTCTCGTCGTCAGGTTTGGACCATGACAGTGACAGTATGATAGGTGTTACGATTGGTGTAAGTGGTGGTGAAAAGGAAACTGGGTTGTGTGCACGTGAGTGGAGAGTGCTTTGCTTTGCCTGGAAGATGAGGTTTATAATAGACAGGGTCTGTTAAATATGCCGTGCTAACAGTCAGGGGTGTTGGGCGAAGGTTTGATGTTCCGCAGGGCTCAGGCTGACAGCAGTGTCTGGTCCTTTCAGAGGAGACTGGTTTGAGGCAGTCAGCCTAGCTAATCTCATTCCCCCCGCCATAGTGGAAGTCCATACTCTCTCTTTGTCTCTCGTTCACTCTCTCTTTCTCACTCCATCTCTCCGCTCCAACCCATCCAACCCATCCTACCCGTCCCTTACCATGCTGGAAGTGCCTACCCTCTTTTTCTTAATTTTTCTCCCTCACACATTGTCTCCAGCTCTCTCCCTCCTCCAGCCCTGCTGCTTGTACTCTATCTGTCAGGGACCTGTGAGAGAGATGGCAGGTTACACCTGGAACAGCTAGTCCTATAGTCTCCTACTGAGAGTGAGGTCTGCTCTGGTCCTCTTCCATGCACTGTGTGTGTGTGTGTGTGTGTGTGTGTGTGTGTGTGTGTGTGTGTGTGTGTGTGTGTGTGTGTGTGTGTGTGTGTGTGTGTGTGTGTGTGTGTGTGTGTGTGTGTGTGTGTGTGTGTGTGTGTGTGTGTGTGTGTGTGTGTGTGTGTGGCCTTGTCTGTAGATGGCACACATTTGCGTGGGTATATGTGCTCTGTTATATGCCTGTTATTGTGTGTGCATGTGTGCATGTGCTGATCAGTGACAGAACTGGCAGTGGATACTGGATATGACCACTGTTGTCAAAAGCAGGTGTATTATCCCCATGGTTATGTAAGGCCTAATTATTATACAACCTGTCCGTTTGGTGTATTTCTATGCTTCCCGCCGACCAGGATTTCTCCTCCGTGCTCCGAGCAGTATTGTCCCACATCTACTGTTGCCGGAACACTACACTACACTGCCCTCGATAGTCTGACCCAAATACTCTGTGTTCAAAACGACGCTGTTGTTCAAATACCTTGTAGAACATTCTAGTGCTTTGCATAACCACTTAACTATGCACTTTATACACCAAACCTAGGTCTTTTTGCAATAGTCTGAACACTCCTGATATTTTAAACGTTGTTCTGCATATAGTTTAAACACTATACAAAACACTATACACAGTGATTGAAAGAGTGACTGAGCGCACGGATTCTGCATGTTTTTCTGTTGCTCATTAAGATTTTAGTCTTGGGGGTGTGGTTCGATGTGGCAGTTACTTAAGTTTGCCCCTCATTGGACACCATAGCAACAAAGCTAGTATCACTTCCTCAAAATAGTCCGAATGATTCTAAGATAACTCAAGCAATCTGTAATTAATTTGGATGTTTTTGCCGAGGAGCTTTTAGTCAGCAATTTTACTAGCTAAGGTGTTTGGTGCAGAGTTTCTCAAGTCAAAAAAAATGTGTGACGCTGTTGTCTTATGTAAACCAAGTTTGACCTGCTGTGCTGCTGGCCAAGTCTGTCTCACTGTCTGTGTGCAGCTGTACGATTGGATAGACCACAATCACTGCAACTGTTTATCCCATGCTAGTCGGCAAGTCGGTATTGTCGAAATCAAAACCCAACCGTTAAGTAAGTCACGACTAACTCATGTACACAAATCTCACAAAACTCTCTTTTGGATTATACTGACTTTATGACAAAAATGTAACTACTTGCTAATTTCTAGTCAATTCTGGCATTGGAATAAATGTTTCGGACTAATATCGATGTCACATATGTCATTTTCAACTAGAGGAGTTGTTTTTGTGAGTTCAGATCTGCTTTAAAGAGTGCACTATGTAGTCGTCTCAAGAGGTAACTGTACCCTTTATTCTGAATACCACAAGGTAGTTCTAGTGCAAAGACTTCAAACAGCATCATACTGAAGACATGACACTCTTGACACTCAACTTGACCTCTTACAGCAGTCAAAACACTGCTACTACTCGCACTAGTCAAAACAACACCAAATGGTTTAGAAAGAAATACACGCAGTAGTGAAAATGCTGCTTTGCCCACAATATTTAAAAACATATTCTGGACTCACACACCATCAAATGGCACCTTAACAAGAGTCATCTTCATTTAATCTTTAAAGGAGAGATGTGGTTGGTTATTTCAGCCTCTGTATTTACGACACAATTTACCGAGCCAATTCCCTGCCCCTGTTTCTAAGAATGCTTTTCAATTTATTTCTTGACTTCCCCTCCACCTTTCCTCCTTTGTGTTTCCATATTGATTGTCTTGACATAAGCCTTCATTTATTTGAATTATAGGGGATGGCAACCTAATTGAATTGGCACCTTGTGGTATAATGACGGTAGCTCAAGGAACAGAACAATGAGGCGCTCTAGTCAACGTGCATCGATTGGAACATGAGAAAAAAATGGAACTGACTGAGTCATCCGAAATGGCTCGCAAACAATCCACTTTAGCCTTGAACGACCAATGTTGTCTGTATATTTGATCATTTCATTGAGGATATCATCAACGCCACAGGCCTTTTTGGGTTGGAGGGTTTTTATTTTGTCCTGTAGTTCATCCAAGGTAATTGGAGATCCAGTGGGTTCTGGTAATAGTTAATAGTTGATTCTAAGATTTGTATTTTCATCATGTATATGTTTTTGCTGTGTGTTCTTTGTTATAGAGCCAAAAAGATTGGAGAAGTGGTTTACCCATACATCTACATTTTGGATAGCTAATTATTCGTGGTGTTGATTGTTTATTGTTTTCCAATTTTCCCAGAAGTGGTTAGTCTATGGATTCTTCAATTACATTGAGCTGATTTACAGTTCCTTCTTTTCCCGTAGTGTATTTCTGTATTGTTTTAGTGATTCACCATAGTGAAGGCGTAGACTCAGGTTTTCCGGGTCCCTATGTTTTTGGTTGGACAGGTTTCTCAATTTCTTTCTTAGATTTTTGCATTCTTCATCAAACCATTTGTCATTGTTGTTCATCTTCTTCAGTTTTCTATTTGAGATTTTTAGATTTGATACGGAAGCTGAAAGGTCAAATATACTGTTAAGATTTTCTACTGCCAAGTTTACACCTTCACTATTACAGTGGAATGTTTTGTCCAGGAAGTTGTCTAAAAGGGATTGAATTTGTTGTTTCCTAATTGTTTTTTTGGTAGGTTTCCAAACTACATTCCTTCCATCTACAGCATTTCTTAATATTACTGAGTTCCTTTGGCTTAGATGCCTCATGATTGAGTATTGCTCTGTTCAAGTAGACTGTGATTTTTGCTGAGGTCTGATAGGGGTGTCAGAGTGGGTTGACTGTGAACGCTCTGAGAGACTCTGGGTTGAGGTCCGTGATAAAGTAGTCTACAGTACTACTGCCAAGAGATGAGCTACAGCTGTACCTACCATAGGAGTCCCCTCGAAGCCGACCGTTGACTATGTACATACCCAGCATGCAACAGAGCTGCAGGAGTTGTGACCCTGTTGTTGTTGGTTATGTTGTGTCTAGGGGGCATATGGGGGAGGCAAGGCTGTCTTCTCCAGGCAGGTGTTTGTCCCCATGTGTGCTAACGGTGTCAGGTTCTTGTCCGGTTCTGGCATTTAGGTCGCCACAGACTAGTACATGTCCCTGGGCCTGGAAATGATTGATTTCCCCCTCCAGGATGGAGAAGCTGTCTTCATTAAAATATAGGGATTCTAGTGGGGGGATATAGGTAGCATACAGGAGGACATTTTTCTCTGTTAAAGATCATTTCCTTTTGAATTTCAAGCCAAATGTAAAATGTTCCTGTTTTGATTAATTTAATGGAGTGAGTTAGGTCTGCTCTATACCAAATTAGCATACCCCCTGAGTCCCTTCCCTGTTTCACACCTGGTAGTTTGGTGGATGGGACTACCAGCTCTCTGTAACCTAGAGGGCAACCAGTGGGTCCGTCTCCTCTATACCAGGTTTCTTGTAGGTTGACAGTGTCTGTATTTACAATTTCTTTGATGAAGTCCAGGTTCCTGCTCTTTAGGCCGAAGGCAGATGACCTCAGATCTTGGATATTCCAGGATGAGATAGTGAAGGCTTTGTGTTCCATAAAGTGTCCAATGTTGTTGGTTGTGTGGTTTGGCCTCAGGCCAATAAGTGTGAGCAGAGCCTGCTGAGCATCTGGTACATGTCATTGCCATTGGCTTGGGCGAGTGTAAGAGTGGGGGGGTTGGGCCTGTTTGCCCACTCACGGCCTGGACATATGTGTGACTTCCATGTTGAGGCCCACTTTGCAGGTGTGCGGTGCATGGGGTGGGCAGGAGGGGCATAGATCTGATCTGAGGGGGCCTAAATGGGGTGTGGGCATGGTTGACTTTGCGGGGTATTGATTAGTTGGGGTGGGTGTGTGTATGTCGCTGGTGGTGTTGTGGTCTGGATGTAGGTCCTCTTGGCGTGGGTCCTCTATGGTCTGGGGGAGGGGGGGGGGGGGGTACACAGTTACTGTACCATTACTGTTCCAAACTTATAGGGATTTATATTAGCTGATTCAGAGTCCTCGTCTAGTGTCTAGTATCCTGAGTTTCCACCCCTCGTTAACACCCCCTCTCTTAACAGAGGGGTAGTGTGCTAATATAGCACTGTGCCATGCCAGTGGATGGTCTGTGTGGAAGATGAGGTTGTGGATGTTCCCATTTTTATAATTGTCAGCAAAAAAGTGTCTCTTGATTTTCCATAAGGAGCTTCATTTTGTGATCTTTTCTTGCCTTATCATTCTTTACATACATAGGCTAATGTATTTTAATTACCTCTGAACAGCGGGAGGCGCTTCTAAGGCCTCTCCATTTGGTTGGAGTCGACTGTGTGACTCTCCTGCCATTGTTGGGCTAAAGGGCTTTGACACCTCTCACTTGACACGTCAGTGCTAATTGAAGTTGTATCAAGCTTGGCAGCCTTAATTTAGCATTCAGTCCTCAAAGTAATGTATTTTCTTCTTGGCTTTTGGAAATAAAATATAGCTTCAGACGAAACATTACTCACTCAGTTGCAGGTTGTATGGTGTTTTCGAGTTTCTGTTATTTTCAAGCTCATTTGCTGTATAGCGTTGGAATAATACTCTTTGGTAGTTGTAAACCTTCCAGGTGATTACGTAATTCTGTCCAAAATCAGGTTGGAGGTTTTGAGTTTTGATTTGGAATGAAGGTTAGCTGTAGAGGGTAGCATCCTGTATATATTCCTGACAAAAAAAATCCAAGTTTATCTAACTCTAAATCTGTATTGTTTTAAGAACATGGGGGAAAATGCAGGAGCTCATCTGAGCATGACCTCTCTCGCTCTCTCCCTGTTTCTCTCTGTCTGTGTGTGGAGGAAGAGTTCACTCAGTGTGCGGATTATTTCTCCCATGAGGCCGAGGGGGGAGGAGAGCCCCGTCTGTCAGATCTGCCCACGTTGCCTTGCGGTTACCGTGCCAACCCCTTGGGTCGGAGGGTGGGAGGGAGGGTGAGTGAAGCCAGGTATCTGCAGGCTGTCAGGTCTCTGCCAGGTCTCCCCGCGACAGACCAGACCAGACCGGCTACATCTCCACAACAGCCAGCGTCTGTTGTTTTCAGGTTAATGTATTATTTAAATGGCCTTTTTTATACACTGGTCTTGTAGTCTACTTCTGTTCTCGGTGTGTGTGTGTGTGTGTGTGTGTGTGTGTGTGTGTGTGTGTGTGTGTGTGTGTGTGTGTGTGTGTGTGTGTGTGTGTGTGTGTGTGTGTGTGTGTGTGTGTGTGTGTGTGTGTGTGTGTGTGTGTGTGTGTGTGTGTGTGTGTGTGTGTGTGTGTGTGTGTGTGTGTAGGCCTGCTGAGCCATACAGAAGTCAGGATGACTGGAGGACAAGAGGGCGTAGGAGGGCCCAGGTTTTGGCCTACAAGCTTCTCTCTCTCTCTCTCTCTCTCTCTCTCTCTCTCTCTCTCTCTCTCTCTCTTTCTGTCTTTCTCTCGCTGTCTCTCTATCTCTCTTTCTCTCTCGCAATCTTCCACTCTTTCTTCTTTATCTTACCATCTATGACCCCCTTCCCCCACTGATGCACTCTATCTGTCTCTTCCCTTTCGTCTTCCTGTCCATCTCTCTCTCCCTGTCTTTTTCTCAGCTTCTCCCTCACTCTTAAAATGTTTCTCTCAGAGGTCTACTTATCTCTCTTTATCTGTACTGACCCTTAGTCTAGGAATGGCCTCTTGTCCCACTGGCTTTGGCCATATGTGACCGACCAGCTCGATGCGGTCCTATGTAGCACTTTTTTTTAAATACATTGGATAAAAGTAGATACTTAAAGCTAGAAAGTGTATACAGTGCCTTGCAAAAGTAGAGACCAAAGATAATCCTGAAGGAGTTGCAAAGCTCTACAGCGGAGATTGGAGTATCTGTCCGTAGTACCACTTTAAGCTGTACACTCCACAGAACTGGGCTTTACGGAAGATTGGCCAGAAAAAAAATAAGCAAACATGTTTGGTGTTCAGCAAAAGGAATGTGGGAAACTCTCCAAACATATGTAAGAAGGTACTATGGTCAGATGAGACAAAAATGTTGCTTTTTGGCCATCAAGGAAAACGATGTCTGGCACAAACACCTCCCATCCCCCCGAGACCACCATCCCCACAGTGAAGCATGGTGGTGGCAGCATGTTTTTCATCGGCAGGGACTGGGAAACTGGTCAGAATTGAAGGAATGATGGCACTAAATACAGGAAAATTATTGAGGGCTTATGGAGACATACCCCAAGAGACTTGCAGCTGTAATTGCTGCAGAAGGTGGCTCTACAAAGTATTGCCTTTGGGGGAGGGGGAGTGGATAGTTATGCATGCTCAAGTATTCTGTTTTTTTTTGTCTTGTTTTTTTTGTTTTGCCTACCAATTTGAAGGTGCAAAATATTTATTTGTGAAACAAACAAGAAAATGTTTCTCACCCCCCCCAAAAATGCATCTTCAAATTGGTAGGCATGTTGTGTAAATCAGATGATACAACAACCCCCCCCCCCAAAAAAAAAAAAAAAAAAAGAAATCCATTTTAATTCCAGGTTGTAAGGCAACAAAATAGGAAAAATGCCAAGGGGAGTGAATACTTTCGTAGGACACTCTATCATACACTGCAGTTGAGGAACAATGGGAAAGTAATTCTGCTTTGAAAGTTGATGAACTTGTTTCCCCATTTTTTAGAAAATGGCCCTTGAATGTTTTGGTACACCTACTGGAGAGCTCTTTGTCTACACCAGTGGAGGCTCCACAGATGAGGAAGGGGAGGACCATCCTCAGTGAATTTCATAAAAATACAAATAGTGAAACATTAAAAAAGTTCTAATTTTAGATAAAACTAAACTAAATATATTCACATCACCAAATAATTGATTAAAACACTGTTTTGCAATGAAGGTCTACAGTAGCCTCAACAGCACTCTGTAGGGTAGCACCATGGTGTATATTGACTTCACTACAAAACCTAGGAGGCTCATGGTTCTCACCCCCTTCCATAGACATAGTAACTTCCGGAAGACGTCCTCCAACCTATCAGAGCTCTTGCAGCATGAACTGACATGTTTTCCACCCAATCAAAATATCAGAGTATGAATCTAGTACTGAAAGCAAACTGTACAGCAAGCTAGCACTGCAGTGCATAACATGTGGTGAGTAGTTGACTCAAAGAGAGAGAAAGACAATAGTTTAACAGTTTTGAACAAATTAATTTCTTCCAAAATTAAGGAGAAGTGAGAGCTAGAGCTAGCTATATTTGGTTTTATTTTTTCTTACTTTCACTTAGCTAGTGAATGCAGCTAGCTAGTTTAGCCCACTCAAACACTCAGCTCAAACAGAGAGGGATGCTATGTTAACTAGTTGGCTATGGCTATCCAACACTGGGATTCTTCCATGTCAAGGTAAGCATTTGGTTTTATTAATTAATTGCCACCGCTTTCTGACTGTACACTGTACTGCATGATTGTAGAGGGATTATTAACACATTTGTTATATTAGCTATGTTGACTATGACGTGACGACGATGCAGGCTGTGTATGGTGGTTATAGTGGTCATGATATGAAGGTTTGGCTTGGAAAGGTTTTTTCGTCTGGTCACAGACAGATGATGTGTTGTGCACTGATGTCTGGAAGCGAAGGAAAAATGTGCGAGGAGGAGAGGAGGAGAGCACGTAGATAGTTGCTGTTTTCATGTGCATAGCCATAACTGTGTTTGCGTGTGATCACGGGTGTATTCATTCCACCGATTCTGTTCAAAAACACTTGTTAAATGGAAGCAAACGGAAGGAAACGGGAATAAAAATACCTGAATTTGTCCAATAAAAATGCACATTTTCAACTGTTGGACTAATGATTACTCCCTAGATCGGCTATAGGCAGGCAAGAGTGTGCAAGGCGGTATTGAATGTGTTATAAGCTATGTTGTAGCAACCTCATGATGGGTACAGGGAAAATGCAACTGCCATGTAATAGCCTAAATCTATCAATGTTACATTGAGCTGGGTGAATGGAATATGAATGACAGCCATCCAATATGCTGCATCTTGAACGACACCGA
The DNA here is from genome assembly GCF_021184085.1 of Oncorhynchus gorbuscha. Classification (NCBI taxonomy): domain Eukaryota; kingdom Metazoa; phylum Chordata; class Actinopteri; order Salmoniformes; family Salmonidae; genus Oncorhynchus; species Oncorhynchus gorbuscha. The sequence goes on from NC_060188.1 coordinate 28,390,423, forward strand.
CCGCCACTGGTCTACACACATTCCACACATTCCACATCGATGGAACAGTAGTGGAGAGGGTAGCTAGTTTTAAGTTCCTCGGCATACACATCACAGACAAACTGAATTGGTCCACTCACACTGACAGCGTCGTGAAGAAGGCGCAGCAGCGCCTATTCAACCTCAGGAGGCTGAAGAAATTCGGCTTGTCACCAAAAGCACTCACAAACTTCTACAGATGCACAATCGAGAGCATCCTGGCGGGCTGTATCACCGCCTGGTACGGCAACTGCTCCGCCCTCAACCGTAAGGCTCTCCAGAGGGTAGTGAGGACTGCACAACGCATCACCGGGGGCAAACTACCTGCCCTCCAGGACACCTACACCACCCGTTGTTACAGGAAGGCCATAAAGATCATCAAGGACATCAACCACCCGAACCACTGCCTGTTCACCCCGCTATCATCCAGAAGGCGAGGTCAGTACAGGTGCATCAAAGCTGGGACCGAGAGACTGAAAAACAGCTTCTATCTCAAGGCCATCAGACTGTTAAACAGCCACCACTAACACTGAGTGGCTGCTGCCAACACACTGTCATTGACACTGACCCAACTCCAGCCATTTTAATAATGGGAATTGATGGGAAATGATGTAAATATATCACTAGCCACTTTAAACAATGCTACCTTATATAATGTTACTTACCCTACATTATTCATCTCATATGCATATGTATATACTGTACTCTACATCATCGACTGCATCCTTATGTAACACATGTATCACTAGCCACTTTAACTATGCCACTTTGTTTACTTTGTCTACACACTCATCTCATATGTATATACTGTACTCGATACCATCTACTGTATGCTGCTCTGTACCATCACTCATTCATATATCCTTATGTACATGTTCCTTATCCCCTTACACTGTGTATAAGACAGTAGTTTTGGAATTGTTAGTTAGATTACTTGTTGGTTATCACTGCATTGTCGGAACTAGAAGCACAAGCATTTCGCTACACTCGCATTAACATCTGCTAACCATGTGTATGTGACAAATAAAATTTGATTTGATTTGATTTGATTCACACCCTCTTAAGCCTTAGCCCCACCAATCTCTAAGTATTCACATTTGAGGCCATGTGTTAAACAGAGTGAGTAAGGTAGTGTAGTAAACAACCAAACATTTAAAGAGGTGAAAGTAGTAGCAAAAATACGTTTGATCTAGTCCTTGGTTTATATCCTAATCCAGTGTTGCCCAAACCTGGTCCTCCAGTACACATTTGACATAACGTTAGTGAGCAAGCCAGCCAGCTAACGTTAGCTAGCTAACAGTCTGCTTTAACTTGCAATGTAAATTACTTTCTGACAAAACTAAACATGTATAATATCTGAAATGGTACCTAACTAGACTTGGATGAACGCTTCTCCCTCTCTGTCATGGATGCCATGGTTGCCCTTAGTTTGAAGATGTAACCCGAAGACAGGTGTTTTATACAACAGCCTTCTGTGTTCTCTTTTTGACTCCCTTTGCAAATTTTCAATCAAACGGCAGAATTTTCTCAATCTCTTTAGCTGTTATTCTCTGCTTCCACTGGGCGTTCCACTGATTTCAAAACTCGGTCAACTTCTTCCATGACAACCACGCTGTTGATCGCCGCTTCTTCCCCATCACTGTCACCAGAAGACTCTACAACGACTGCTTCAACGAAAATGTGTTTTACCTAAATCAGGGATTTCCTCATCGTCTGATTCATTTTCAGAGTCAGAGAGAGTCAGCATGGCACGATCGTCCTTCAGAAAGTATTCCATCACAACTTTTCCCCACTGATCTTTGTCGATAGTGCCTGTTAAATTCAGGACAGCACTTTTTCAGTTCCTTATGACATCTTTCAAAAAAGACATGGTAGAAAGGATTATCTGCACATACTGAGCAGCTCATGTTATAGACAGAAGCATGCTACATGGCATACTAATCTGAACTCATCTCTCGGCATGTCCAGCCTATCCATTATCTCAGCCAATCGTGGCTAGCGGGAAGGTTCCTGTCTTTTTCTGTGGCTAAACCTACTAGGCCTGTAATTTAACAATTTTATTTGTATTTACAGATAGAATACAAGTTTGTTATTAAGGCACATGAAAGTTTACATGTTCCAGAAGGCATTTTGATTAAAAAAAACATGTATATGTATGTATTTGTCAGTGTGTGTGTGTGTGTGTGTGTGTGTGTGTGTGTGTGTGTGTGTGTGTGTGTGTGTGTGTGTGTGTGTGTGTGTGTGTGTGTGTGTGTGTGTGTGTGTGTGTGTGTGTGTGTGTGTGTGTGTGTGTGTGTGTGTGCGCGCATGAGAACAAAGCAGTGGCGACAGTGGTTAAGAGACATGACCTCAGATAATTCGGTGCTGTGTTTTGTGTGCTTATCAGGGATTTTTGAAGGAAAGAGTGACGTATTGCAGGCCACAATGCCACCCCCTGAGGCTCTCTCTCTCTCACACGCACACATGCACGCACGCACACACACACACGTACACATATATATATACACACACACACACTTTTATCTCTATCTGACAGAGCCAGTTTCTCTCTGGTCAAGGACAGCTCCCACATGATCTAAGAAGAAAGGAGGGCAGAAGGGAGAGGTGAGTAGAGGAGAGAGGAAGACAGGAGGAGAAAGTGACAGATCTAGACAGGACAGAGAGCGGGAGGTAGAGATGATGAGAGGACTTAGACTTGTTGAAATAGAAATGAGGTGGTTGCCAAAGGAGGAAAACATGTTTTGTTCAGAATATATATATATTATTTTCAATAATGTTTAGTGCTAAAATGTAGCATGCAATGTCAGTGGGGAGCATTGCAGTTAGATATGCACCATTTGAATCGTTGCTTTGTCGCTGTGAAAGAAAAGTAGCGTGTGCATGCGTGTGTACAGGTGTACATGTGTGTTTGCATAAGTAATAATATATATAATATATGCCATTTAGCAGACGCTTTTATCCAAAGCGACTTACAGTCATGTGTGCATACATTCTACGTAAGGGTGGTCCCGAGGATTGAACCCACTACCCTGGCATTACAAGCGCCATGCTCTACCAACTGAGCTACAGAAGGACCGCATGTGCATGGTGTGTGTGTGTTCAGGCAAGCCCCAGTAGTCTATAACCCGTGTGTCTCCAGTGAGAGGATGTGTACCAAGCCAGGCCCCTCCAGTGAGAGGATGTGTACCAAGCCAGGCCCCTCCAGTGAGAGGATGTGTACCAAGCCAGGCCCCTCCAGTGAGAGGATGTGTACCAAGCCAGGCCCCCCCAGTGAGAGGATGTGTACCAATCCAGGCCCCTCCAGTGAGAGGATGTGTACCAAGCCAGGCCCCTCCAGTGAGAGGATGTGTACCAAGCCAGACCTCTCCAGTGAGAGGATGTGTACCAAGCCAGGCCCCTCCAGTGAGAGGATGTGTACCAAGCCAGGCCCCTCCAGTGAGAGGATGTGTACCAAGCCAGGCCCCTCCAGTGAGAGGATGTGTACCAAGCCAGGCCCCTCCAGTGAGAGGATGTGTACCAAGCCAGGCCCCTCCAGTGAGAGGATGTGTACCAAGCCAGGCCCCTCCAGTGAGCCCGTCGACTCCTTTTCAATCGACGACTCCTTTCAATTGACGCCTCGCTCGGAATATTGAAAGCCCTGTCTTCTCCAATTACCATCACTGTCTCCCCCCACCTCCTTCACTTTCTCACCTCTTCTTCACAATCTCCTCCTCTCCTCTCTTCATTCCCTGTTCCTTATCTCCTTTGCTTTTCTCTCCCATTTTCCTTTCCTGCCCAACACTCTTTCTTTTTACTTTTTCATTCCTCTATTGCGCCATATCCCTCCTTCTCCTATTTATTTTTCTACTCATTGTCTTCTCCCTATCCCTCTTATTTGTCCAGTTCTCCTCTCTCTATCTCACCTCGCTTGCCCTCGGTCCTCACCTCCGTTGAACCGCTTTCCACTTTCCTACGCTCTCTGTTGCCTTGTCTTTTGCTCAGTCTGTCGGTGGCAGAGTTGGAATTGGCTGCGTTGCTACGACATCATGTAGTGCTTCAGTATGCAAAGCTGAGAAGCTGGCTGGGTTTTCACACAGTGCAGCGACAGCATAATGTCCTCCTGGCATCACACACCAGTGGATGAGAGGCTAAGTAGTCCCTGTTAGCAAACCAAGCTCGTTCATTTAGAAAACCCACCTACATCTTTTATAGAAAGAACTGTGAGTTTTGGCAGTAATAAGTTGCTTCCTGAATTCTGTTGTGCAGCTAAGACACACATTTTTGGAGGCCTCTCTCTCTCCCTCGCTCTCTCTCTCTTTCTCTCTATGATATTTGAGATCCATTTTCTTCTGGCAAGGCAAGCTAGTATCTTCAAGTGTTTTCTCCTATGCATGTTATATTATTTTCCAGACACGCTCAATAAGGATTTTGGGGGATTTCCTCTGCTCCCTTCAAACAGAGGGAAAGTAAATTCTACATCCATCCGATATAGAAAATTGGATTAATGTTGCCTGTAAATGAAGGCTCTAGCCCTCTGCCTCCCTCTCACCAATACTATTTCTGTCTTCCTCAGTCACTCTCACTCTCTTACTGTCACTCTTTCCTCTCTATTCTCATCTCCAATTTTCACATTCCATCTCTCTTTCACCCCTCCCTCCCTCTCTCTTTCTTTTCCCCTCTAGTTCATTCTTTCTATTTCATCTTCTCTGTGTATATCTTTTTCTGCTTCTTTGTCCATTTCATGCACCCCTTCTTCCTCTCATCTCTTTCTCTCTCTCACCCCCCCCCCCCCCCCCCATCTTTCGCTCTCTCTATCTGAGGTCTCTGTGGTTGGGCTCTGCTTTCCATCCCGTGGGCACAATTCCAAAGCGAGCCGTTTAGGCGCTCGGCTGATTTATTTTAACGCCTAGTGTGTAATCGCCACAATTTCGCCCCGCCCACCAAGAGCCAGAACTCTGTTTTTCTTCTCTTCTTTGGACTTCTCAATCCTTCTCTTCATTTCTCTCTCTCTCTCCTCCTGTACTAATTTCAGAGTCCGTCCCCCTCTTACCCGAGCCTGGCAGGGATTGGTTTGTCTTATCCGTTTATCTGTTCCTCAGGGCTGTGGTAGGGGGCTGAGGGTAAAATGCAGGGAATGGGGGAACTAAAAACAACACATCAAGGGAAACCTGGAGAAAACAAACATTTGGCCGTCCTCATCTCGGTCCCTGAAGCTTTTTTTGCTTGTATGAAGGAGGACTGGATAGATGTCTTATCCGAGTGTGGAGCGTGGATAAAAGGTTCTGCCGCAATAAGGATGTTATCTGCTGGGTAAAACGCTCGTCTCCCCATATCGCACAATCAAAGAAGCGGCTAGCTGTGGTTGGTACCAGGGGGAAGTAGCGAAGCAAAGCTGGGGATGGAACTTGAAAGTCCTATTTGGAGGGTCGTTGTGAAACTCACACCACACCGCATTCCTCACAATGTTCACAATGTTCTTTTCCCCTTTCTACTTTAAAACGACTGAGTTGATTTTGGCATGTTATTTGGAGCATGCTAGCAGGGGTCCGTGCAATTTTGCCAACAAAATTATATTTGTAAGCCATATTTCTGGTTGCGTACTGGACTCTCGCATCCTAGTTATCCATAAAAGGTATTCAAACCCTGTGTGGAGAGAAGGATGTGGGGAAAACCTGGTATAAAACATGTCGGGCAAATTTGCACCAGTTTACTGATATAACTAGTAAATAGAGCTGCTATAAGTGGTTATGGCCAGGGCACAACCTGTCCCCCAACCTGCCATGGCCAGGGCGTAACCTGACCCCACCCTGGAATGGCCAGGGCATAACCTGTCCCCCACCCTGTCCCCCCACAATCCTCCAGGCACTGCACTGTAGTGAGGAAATGCAATAGATCATTTTGATTATTTTATTTACTGTAAAGCCTGGCTTTCTCACCCCGAACCTCATCCATTTGCCTTTTTTTCCCTTCTCGTACTGCTGAGTCTGCTGTTTCTCCTACCAGTGACCTTTGAACCCCTATAGACACTTTCTGCCATATCCAGGCTTTTGCTCTACTGACCTTGACCTGTGAGGGTCGGCCCTAGTGGTGCCATCCACACTATCTATCTAGCATTGGCTCCACTGTACCACAATGGCCTGAATTCTAGTCTGTGTCCATCCCTCCCTGCTTTTCATTTTCCTTTCCTCAGCTTTAATCAACCTACAGCGAGCTAGCCACACACAACCCTCCCACTCATACTGTTTAAAGTCATTCTCCGTTGGCTCGGGAATCTCTTCCCATTTACTCGTAGCACAGGAAGGCATGCCAAAACGGATAAGGGATCTGATGAGTGAAGATAGCTCAAGCCCTCCGCGTTCTTCTCTCTGAAGACCTGATGCTTTGATCGTTCCCCTCCGTCAGCTTTGGGCCCAACCTTCTGGGCCTTTAAACCATGCTCCTCCCTCCTTCTCATTCACTGGCTTGTAAACGCACACGGCCATATCCTCAAGTGCATTGACTGATTACACACAAAGATGCAGACATGCACGCGCGCACACACACACACACACACACACACACACACACACACACACACACACACACACACACACACACACACACACACACACACACACACACACACACACACACACACACACACACACACACACACACACACACACACACACACACACAGACTATAGACTAGCGTGGGAGCTGCAGACAAGGCCCACTCATTGCTTGCAATTATACTATGTCAGCAAACTTGCTGCTAGTGGCTAATGGACTCACTCTGTCCATATCGGTGTGAGATATCCTATAATGCTCATAGCGCCGACAGAGCGAGAGAGAGGGGGAGAGTGAGAGAGAGAGAAAGAGAAAGAAAGAAAAAGAGAGAGAGAGAGAGAGAGAGAGAGACTGGAACTTATGATGGTGGTTAGGTTAGCATCTTCTTCCACTCACTCTGTGCTTAGTTAAAATCCTACAGAGGGGACAGAGCAGAGGGGATGGGTGGGAGGGGGAGGTTAAGAACAGAGGGAAATTCCTTCCTCTCTACTTTTAACACAACAACACACCATACCACAGCTGCAATGTCAGCCCATTGGGGAAGGAAGGCATGAGAGGACAATGTGAATAGTATGGTATAAATTAGATGACATATGTGTTTTGTTCAGGAGACTATTACAGAATAAGCTACAGTCCAAGACGGAGTACATGTGATCATTATGTACTGTATGTTATGGTTTGGTGTGTCTTTGAGATGACTGCCCATTTGGTAGAAGGGAAGAGACCTGTGGTGGAATGGTAGGATGAGGGTTGTAGTCAGACTGCAGATGTGTTGTGTTTGCAGTTAAACTAGATGTTTGTTTTTTTCAATGTTTTTTTTATTTGATTTGAGAGTTTAAGGCTCTCTGTCAAATCATATAGTGCAGCTTACGGTCCGCTGAATGAGACGCTTTTGAAAGGGAGAGCTTAATCACTGTAAGGGTTTATTTCTATTGGCTCTCGTTCAGACTCAATAGAGAAACCTTCATCCCTCAACCTTCCCAAGAGCACTTGATATGAGCTATTGAACTGGCAAATCACATCCAGAAACCAGGTCCAGAGGATCCATTCCAATGTCGACAACAACAACCAAAATGAATCGGATAAGAGAGCCCTTTGTCAACATTTACAGACTTAGACACAATAACCGCTTCAAAGGACCTAGACTGGTGTTACACTTAATAGTCTGATTGGGCTTCATCATGGTCTTCCTCACTCTCACTGTTTTCATTTCAGCACGCTGCTGCAGTGCAGAGGAGCAGGATTTTAGTAGAATATTTCCCATCTTCGTGGATCTTTGACTGGATATGTCAGCTAAATCATTTGGCTTTAGTCAGCCTGTGATTGGGTGCGATTCTATCAGTGTCCGTATGTGGGAGCACACGTGAGAATGAATGTGTGGCCATGTGTAAATTTTATTCCCACTATGTAGACTGACACCTTTATTTACGGTGTTGATTCGTGACCAGCTGTCGACATGTTCCTGATATAGACTCCTCTGTGCAATTCAATAATACGTGACTCTCCTCACTCTCTCTCTCTCTCCGTGTTTATGCAGCAATTTCATATTTCACGAGGCTCTGATACCTCCGCATGGTCACTATGCAGTCGGGACAGAAAAAATCCAGGTTTGTCAGAAGCAAGTAGATCAAATGAATCACGTCTTGGTCAAAAACCACGATAGTGCCTCAACCATTTTAAAGTGTTTTTCCCGAATGAACAGACAGCCAGACATTGGATTGGATATGGATGGTGCTGTAAATGTCATCCCCAGCCTGATCTGATCCAGTAGAAATGACAGCGAGACTCCGCGACCTTCAACCTCCCTTGTTTACTTTAAATTGCAGGAAGTGTTGCTCCCCCTCAGGGCGTCAATTACATGCACGTTGACATACCACAGTGTACTGTACACATACGCAATCACTCACACACACACACACATTCACAGTAACACACACACTTACTCTTGCGCACACAAACAGACACCACAGCGCCCCAGCGTGACACTCACAGAATCCATCATGGATATTAGCAGGGGGTTCGATCTCTCCCGTGTTTACGTTTCATCGTTCTCTCATCATTCCCCGGGATCCCCATTCCTGTCGTCAGATGTCCTGATGTTCTGTGGGCTGACAGCCTCCATCCACCAGAGAGAAAGCAGAAGCACTATCGATCCCTGCCTTGCGTTCCCATTGATTTACCTACAGGCAGCACTTTCTGGGTCTTATGGATTCAATAGGATGCCATTCGGCCTGTAATAAAGACCACCTACAACAAACAAAAACATTTTGACTGCTCACTGTGAAGGTTATTAGAATTTTTTAAAACTCTGAAATGAATGTATTTGCATTCGTAATGATGTCTGATGTAGCAATGGGCATTTTGGACTGTTCGAGTAATCTTGTCATTTACTCCGGTACTCAAATGAAATGAAAAAATATATATCATAAAAAATATATATGTGTCACATATCAGTTTGAGAACAATGTAAAAATAAATAATATTTGAATGAATAAAGCTGCATACAAACATGGTCTCTTGAGTAAGGCAGCTTCAAAATGTAGGTGTTTCAGCCTAGCTCAGTGCTTTCTGTGGTGGTGGGGCAGCCAGTGGAAAATACGGTGTCACGACTTCCGCCAAAGTCGGTCCCTCTCCTTGTTCGGGCAGTGTTCGGCGGTCGACGTCACCGGCCTTCTAGCTATCGCCGATCCACTTTTCATTTTCCATTTGTTTTGTCTTGCTTTTCACACCTGGTTTCAATCCCCCAATTACTTGTTCATTATTTAGCCCCCGGTTCCCCCATGTTTTTTTGTGAGTGATTGTTTTGTATGTAGTGAGGTCTGTTTATGTGGGCTCTCTTTTGTATTGCATTTGATTTATGTTGTGTAAAGTATGTTTATTTACTCATACCTGCTGTCCTGCGCCTGACTCCTAACCAACTACACACAGACCGCATTACATATGGAGCGTAGGGGTTGCTAATGTTCTCTAATTGCACTGTGATTGGCTCAGTGTTCTTTCACACATGGGGGCACTACGTCACCGCCAAATCTACGGGGAGAGCTCGAAATGAACTGTTTCACTGCCATACAAGGCTCAGCTGATAGCCAGGTGTAGCAGTGGTAAGGTGTTAGGACTGCTGTTGGGACAGCTTTATGTAGGCCCTAACAGTTTGTGGGTACCGTTTGTCACCGTTATAGTGCAATTCATGTATTGTTTAGTGTTGTGTAGTAGCTTTGCTGGCATGTATCCCAATTCTTTGGGGGGGGGGGGGTACCACCAAGATTTACATGCTAAAATCACCACTGAACATGAAACATTCAGAATAATCCATTTCCTCTCCAACAACATTCTCCCACTCAGAATTCTACTCGGATGAAGTTATTGACGAGTGTGTTTATTTTATTCCTGTATCTGACTTTCGAGGTTCCGTTTTTCGCAATAAACGTGTTTCAGTGGACCATAGCTTTGGCCTTGGCTGAACAGACGGCACAGTCTGAGGCTTGTGTTTTCAAAAGCATGCTTGGCTGAATATCTTCCAGAAAGAGTTTTCATGCCCTTTAATTTGCATTTTATGTTTCACACTGTTGCGCAGGTTTATCCCTCTTTCATTTGTTACTGTTGAGTGTACCTCATTTCCTTTCCAGAACTGCATGTCCAACGGCAGTTTACCAAACCAAACACAGGCTATATCGTTCAGTATCCGCTCTTCCGTACTCTGATTCTCAGCACCCCCATGTAGACTATTTCTCGAAACTATGAATAGCTTAGCTTGCAGACTCATAACGAGCGAGGGAGGCGATAAGACAATGATGACCGGAGTCTCGTTAGGCTCAAATAACATTCGTTAATTAGCGAGTTTCCTAGGGATTAATTCCCTCTCCGTTTTCCATGTGCAGAACTTGTCAAGATGAGAGGGATTGTTCTTTTCGCCGCCTCTCAAGATCACCAGTCACCGCCATGCTGGCACATATCCGTCATCCCAGGGCCGCTATGCGACTCCTTCCCCCCGCTCAGCACTGCTAATAGCAGCAGATTACTGAAGACTGAAGATGAAAAGGCTTTCAATTCCCCACAGAGACGTGTGTGTGTGTGTGTGTGTGTGTGTGTGTGTGTGTGTGTGTGTGTGTGTGTGTGTGTGTGTGTGTGTGTGTGTGTGTGTGTGTGTGTGTGTGTGTGTGTGTGTGTGTGTGTGTGTGTGTGTGTGTGTGTGTGTGCGTGTGCGTGTGCGTGTATGGCAGACTTGGTTGTCCTGTTGAACTGAAACTGCTGTGCTGGGATACACGCAGGAGATAAGAGGAGGTCTTTTCTTTCAGCATCCCCTCCCCACACCTCATTAGCGAACAAGGCTTCCAGGGGACATCAAAGGCGCAACCATCACACACAAAAGAAACGCATCCCGATTCCCGAGGATTTTTTATCATCTAAATTTAGATTCTAAAACCGCTGTTGAATTGACGCCAGCCGTCATGAAATGACGGTTTTCAGAAGGGGGTGATAATAGGATTTTTCACTTTCGATCATCACCCTGTCGCTGTTTTCCTCAAATCTTTGGTGGCTGTTTGAAGTTGCGGGAAGCGATGCGACTGCTTAAAGCCACACTGTCTGCCTGTCTGGTGTCTTTGAATTGAGCCACCAGCTTCAGGACTTTTTGACGTCTTTAGAACAGAAAGCTGCAGTTGTTGTTGTTTGTTTTGCCTACTTTAAGTAGCCCATTAGGGGAATATTACGATTCTTGACAAAAAGTTGGGAAATTGTTTTTCAGACTTCATTGAAAAGTAGAGAGGTCTCCTATGGATGTCACCTCAGTCTAGTGGCTGAGTCTGGCTGGGAACTGGAACTGGGTGCAGTCGGAAGAATGGCCAACTAATGAATTCATGACACCGTTGTGACAGGATCCATTTGTTACCTGGCCTTAACGTTTGGCCCGATGGTGTCTTTTTAGTAGAATCTCTGCCGTCGGCACAGCGCTTGCCAGTGCAATTTAAGATTAGGAGAGAGGGAGAGAAAATAAGTTGTTCCTCATTGGGGGCATGTGAGGTTAGGCATGTCCCTTTTGTGATCCCGAAAATGCAGTTTTCAGATCTCCGATTCGACCTGTATCCTCCTCTCCCTTGTGCTCGGGTTCCTTGCGAGCTCTGCCCACTTACGTGGCAGAGATGAGATAATTAGCCCAGCCGTGTGAGGCAACGCTACTACTCTTACTGGAACAAAGTCTCTGGTAATTACTGGGAAGAAATCATTTGCTTCATTTATCCTCTAGCTTTGTAGTTTGTAGCACATTAAGTTCTTATGCCAACTCATTATTACAGAAATGTATTCCGAAAGCTCCTTTGAACAACCAAACGAATCACTTTTATCGTGCTTGTGTGAAGGGCAGTTCTTTTGAACTAACTTTTTTTTATTTTTAAAGTGAGAGCAAAAAGTAACTGGCAATAACGTCTTGGTTAGTTGGTCTAATATAATAGACCACGATTCCTTTCTATCTGGTCTGTCACATCATTCCATTGAAATCAATAGAAAGTTCACCACTAGCGAGGATAGTTTTTTTGTCATGCTCAAATCATTTGTCATCCTCTGCGACTCATTTGGAGACTTTCTTATGACATCTGGCCCTTGGCTGCGCTTTAAAAAGACACTGCGTAGGGCTGAGCTACGGCACAAATTAGCCGAAACCCTGCTGTTACCTCTGAGTTTGAATGCTAGTCCATGTTGCTCTCGTTCACATGGGGAACCATGAGTGATGGTGCGACGTTGACATCTACTAATTCCCAATATCCTCCTATCCTATTCTGTGAGTGCACCATGTTTCATCACCTCGTCGATCTCCAGAAGTACATTTTAGTGACATCATTTCCGTTTATGATCACCCGCCATCCTACAGTGATCAGTCTGTATTGATTGATGAGTATTCATATTAGACCAGCTACCCTGTGGAGTTTAACTGCTGGAGTGTAGCCACTTCCAGAGGATGGTGTGATTCAGCCGGACATGTTGTGTGCACTTGAGTAGGTAGGGTAGATCTCTAGGAATATCTCTCAATGATCATTCCAAGTCATTTAGGATTTTTAATAAGCAGAAGCCTGAATGTTTAGAGTGAGACACCCCACTCAACAGAAGTTTGACCCACATGTGTATAGTTTCCCGCTACCCTACCTGTCTAGGCCTACATCCTGTGCAACTGCACCTGTCATGGCTCAGTGAACTATCATTTCCCATAGGACCTAAAGGGCACTTCCTGCTGAGCACAGTATGTAACCTCAGATTTACTAAAGACTCTTCAGATCCCTGAGCTCCCGTACATACTATACCCTCTGACTCAGCAAATACCTTATAGGAAGATAAGGGACTGCTGCTTGGCTATAGAGTCTATAGAGGTACGCGGGGAAGGGGAGCAGACGGCATTAAAGAATTGTGAGAGAGGGAGATACAGTAAATACTGCAGAGGTTTTGCAGTTTGACTCAGCAGATACTATTCTCAGAGAGAAATGGGGTTGGATGGGGAGAGAGGGGGAACTGAGTAATGGGGTAAGATGGGGAGAGAGGGGGGGTTGGAACTGAGAAATGGGGTTGGATGGGGAGAGAGGGGGAACTGAGTAATGGGGTTGGATGGGGAGAGTAATGGGGTTAGATGGGGAGAGAGGGGGAACTGAGAAATGGGGTTGGATGGGGAGAGAGGGGGAACTGAGTAATGGGGTTAGATGGGGAGAGAGGGGGAACTGAGTAATGGGGTTAGATGGGGGGGGAACTGAGTAATGGGGTTAGATGGGGAGAGAGGGGGAACTGAGAAATGGGGTTGGATGGGGAGAGAGGGGGAACTGAGTAATGGGGTTGGATGGGGAGAGAGGGGGAACTGAGTAATGGGGTTAGATGGGGAGAGAGGGGGAACTGAGTAATGGGGTTGGATGGGGAGAGAGGGGGAACTGAGTAATGGGGTTGGATGGGGAGAGAGGGGGATCTGAGAAATGGGGTTGGATGGGGAGAGAGGGGGAACTGAGTAATGGGGTTAGATGGGGAGAGAGGGGGAACTGAGAAATGGGGTTGGATGGGGAGAGAGGGGGAACTGAGTAATGGGGTTAGATGGGGAGAGAGGGGGAACTGAGAAATGGGGTTGGATGGGGAGAGAGGGGGAACTGAGTAATGGGGTTGGATGGGGAGAGAGGGGGAACTGAGAAATGGTGGTTGGAACAAAGAAAGAGGTGGGTAATATTCTGTAAAGTCAGAAAAGGAAAACATACAGTTGCCTCTGTATATATTGGGGAAAGAATGTGAGGGAGAAGATATTGCTTGTAAAGGCTTTACATATCAAAGGCTTCTTGTATACGTTTATCCCTTATACACAATAACTTCTCTGAGTACGGTTACATGCACACAATACTGGTATCATTGTGAATAGATTAATATAATAGTCCAATTAAAATGTTTACATGCTCTGCAAGAAGAACGATTTTCCTAATAATCCTGTTTACATGGGTACTGAAATCAGGCTACCTGATGGCTCTTTGATTGATAAACACAGAAAATTGCCAATCAAAATAAACGTTCTACCACATTATTTTTGAGAAGAATATTTGATTCTGAGTTCGGACAGATTAAGCAGCATGATCAATACCTTGTGCTGGCCACTCAAAAACGTGCAGTATTGTCACAAAAGCCAATGCCACAGATGTCAACATTTTTAAGGGAGTGTGCAATTGGCATGCTGACTGCAGGAATGTCCACCAGAGCTGTTGCCAGAGAATTTAATGTTCATTTCTCTACCATAAGCCACCTCCAACTGCGTTTTAGAGAATTTGACAGTCGGCCCGACCGGCCTCACAACCACACACCACGTATAACCACGCCAGCCCAGGACCTCCACATCCGGATCCTTCACCTGCAAGATCCGGACAGCTGTTGAACATGGGACCAACATTTTACATGTTAATTTGACATGTTCAGTATATTTTTTACCACCCATAATGCTGAAATAATCGCTGGAATTGTCACTCTAAACTGGAACTTTTTCGTCATGTAGTCTCACAGCCGCATCTTTTTGCTGTAAAATGGACAATAAAGTTGCATTATATTCCACTGGGCACTCGCAGATTGAAGTGTTTTTGAGGAAGTTTGGGCTTGTAGTGCAGCATTGCTAACATTGTTTTGACTGTTTACATTCATGAATTTTGACGATGCTTATACGCTAACTCGTCGCCGTGCAGAAGTAAATCGTGGATTCTGTCACCGTGACCTTCAGACAACTCAGGTAAGGGTAATTCGACCCAAATATAGATCTGACCTGAACTATCCCTTTAAGTGACATTTGAGCTGCTGTCAGGGTGATGGTGACAGAAGGGTGTTGTAAACACCTGAATGATTTAGGTACAGAGGACAAAAGCAGAACTCTGCACAGCATCCATGCTCCAAACTCATTTACAGATCAGTGTGATGGTTTCTCTGGAGCTCAGTGTGATGGTTTCTCTGGAGCTCAGTGTGGTGGTTGTGTCTCCACTGGAATACTTAGGTCAGCCTGACATCAAGGTACAGCATGTTACTCTAACTTACTACCTCTACATTACAGCAGCACTGTCAGTCACCAAACAAGGGACCACTTCTTAACATGCAGTCAGCTCCTCACAGGTCTAGGAACAGAGCAACAGGGAGGAGACAACAACAGCACTAGCACCTTTTCAAAGGTCTGAGAACAGTGGGAGAGTGTCAGTGAGTTTAGAATAACAGCAGCAGCAACTTTTCACAGGTCTAGGAACAGTGGGAGAGCATTGGGAGGGAACAACAGGGCCAGCCCTAGGCATAAGCAGCATAAGCTACCGCTTAGTGTCCCAGACTTTTTTTTTGATGGGGGCGGGATTCAGTCGTGGTCTCAACTTACTTTTGAGAGTTTGAATAGTAGAATACACAAGGTGCAGTTTATAAATTTGGGTGTGCATCAGCAGTTTTTCTCTTGTACTTGTCAGTCACTCAAATAGCCCATGTCAGCGAAGATTTTTTAGATGTACATGCCCAGGGGCCCTGACCTCCAGGGGGCCCCCATTGATTTAGTTAGTCACTCGCTCTCAGATATCATAACATAGCTTAAGTCATAGCACAATGTGTAGAATTGCAGGAAATGAACTCACCTTTTTTTTCCTTCTCTGCACCTTCAAGAGTGGGGCCACTAAATTGTTTTCCTGCTAGGTGGGTGGGGGGGGGGGGACGACGACACATTTTCACTTAGGGCCCACAAAATGGTAGGGTTGGCCCTGGGGATCAACAACAATAGAAATAGAATTAACAACAGCAACAGCAGAAGCTTTTCACTGCTCTGAGATCAGTAGCACAGCATGTGGGGAAGGAAAGTTGGGAACACTGGCTGGGTTTGTAATTGGAGGCTGACCGGGGGGGAGTGACAGTGTCATCAGATCCGCGCCAGGAGTTTGGCAAACACGGCGTATCTGCAGCCGACTGTGATGCCAAATAAACGGCCGCTGCTTTCATCTGCATGGCCCGGTGTGTATAGCGGTTAGAGAGAGAGAGAACGAGAGAGAGCGAGAGAGACTGTCATCTCATTATCAGATCCCGGAGATGAGTCAGCCATGGAGAGACGGGATGACCGTTGACCTTGTCTACTACACACACACACACACACACACACACACACACACACACACACACACACACACACACACACACACACACACACACACACACACACACACACACACACACACACACACACACACACACACACACACACACACACACTGTCAGTCGCACACACACATCCACAGTGAAGTATACGTACCCAGGACCAATCACACGCACTCTGTTGACCTGCAACCTATAAACGCACACTGCCAAACTTGCACAGACCCTTAAGGTCAAATAGAAGAGGGTAGATCTGCTGGTGTAGCGTTGTTCAGCTGTGCGTCGTCCAAAAACATCCGCCCTGCGCCTCAGATCCCTGGCAACAGCAGCCTTGATGTACTGTGTGTGTGAGTGAAAAGAGAGAAGTGTATACAAGAGATGAATACAAGAGAGAAGTAGAAACATACAGGGAGCGAAGCCAATAGTTATTGATACAGCAAGCGGGGGACTTGTAAAGGTGAAAGAAAGAATGGGATGGAGAGAAAAGGAAGGAGAAAAAGAGACTAGGTGAATATAAACCATGACCTTCACTGGGACAATGGACAGAAAACAGGAATTTCCCCTCTTCTGCTCTTTCCTGTCCAGGTTATTTCTGGCCTTGACCTATGGGGATACACGTCTATACACACACACACACTTAATACTCTTCAAAACAACTGACCGAGATTAAACCCAGCAGTACGTGGTGTGTATAGCCTACTTTAAGTAGTATCACAGTTGTATTCTACTGTAAAAGGAAATAGAAAAATCTCCTTCTCTTTCTAAATCACAGAGCAGGGGCAACAGACAAGGTTTGAACCAACCGAAGCCTTCAGATAAACTGAATGAACAAACAGACCGTATTCGTTAATGAAGAAGAGTAATATCTAAGAGTAATATGCTAACTGTGTATTATTTCATTATGTCAAGGCAGTTCTGTAAAAATACATTTTGAGTTCCGCCACGTTTTTAAGTGCTTTTTAACAAACGAAATACCATCCCTGGCCACCGTTAGCTGTGTGTGTGTGTGTGTGTGTGTGTGTGTGTGTGTGTGTGTGTGTGTGTGTGTGTGTGTGTGTGTGTGTGTGTGTGTGTGTGTGTGTGTGTGTGTGTGTGTGTGTGTGTGTGTGTGTGTGTGTGTGTGTGTGTGTCGATATGAGACCCTCCGTGGCCAGTTTGATTAATGACTTGAGGAAAACAGGCTGTGTGGCATCATAACAACAACAATTAAAAAAGCAATTTCCCAGAAGCCTTGTGTGTCCCCAAGCGACAGTGAGAGAGTGGTGGAGTTGGTTTTTATCTTTTCCAGAATAAACGGAGCGAGAGGGGGAGGGGGCAGAGAGACAGAGAGAGACTTTAGAGAAGAACAGTGGTTTGGAAAGAGGAAAAAGCATTTGGTGGAAAAGCAATTTTTTTGTATAGAGGGTTGAAGGAACGATTGAGAAAATACAACATAGAGAGTTTAATGGTGTGGCAAAAAATGAGCAAAGAGATTAGGTGTCCATGGAGAGAGAACAGGAGGGATGGATAGAATGAGAGATGGGGAAAAAAGAGGTTGCGAGAAAAAGGCGTGTCTGTGGAGATTACAGAAACAAACTTAAGAATGACAGGAAAAACGGCTTCTGCCAGAAACACCCTTGTGCTGAAGAGAATTGTCAGTTTGTCTTAGACGGTGGAGGTTTCTAAATGTTTCATATCGAGTCCTCACATTCAGGTTTTTCCTCTCAAGGTGCTGCTGAGGTAAACATTGAACGGTAAACTTGAGCGAATGGCTCTCTGAAAGCCCGTTATGACAGTCCAGAAGTCCAAATCTGCTTTTTTATGAGTTATGCTTCTGTTTTTATGTCACCCTGCTATTTTGTGTCAGACAGACAGGCTTCATTGTCTCGTAAGTGGGGTTTGCGGATCGAGGCCCTCACTCAGTAGCATTGGCTCTATGGGAGATTGTGTGGTTGGTGTGGAAACTGGAGGTCTTTCATCTACCTGTCAGTCACGCGGAGCACTTCATTACGCTGTGAAGGGGGTGATGATGAAATGTATGAGCCGTTTTCCATGCCTGGAGAAAAGCAGTTACGCTTTGCTCATTTGTTTTGTTCTCCGTCCGCCTTCCAGTCAGTTTAAGCTCAGTTAAAGAGTCTAATTTGTCATCATTTCTTAGCTAGTTCTCATTCGGTATGGACAAAATGTGGTTTATATATAGGCTAGCATATTGAGTTTTAGATATCTCGCTTTGAACAAGATCAGCATCAGATACATGGACAGTGGACACACACACACACACACACACACACACACACACACACACACACACACACACACACACACTCACTCATATTGCGCTCCACACAACCACACATTCCAAGTAGCCTAGATCACTCATCATGTATTTATAATAATAATAATATATGCCATTTAGCAGACGCTTTTATCCAAAGCGACTTACAGTCATGTGTGCATACATTCTATGTATGGGTGGTCCCGGGGATCGAACCCACTACCCTGGCGTTACAAGCGCCATGCTCTACCAACTGAGCTACAGAAGGACTTTATCACTTTGTTTTATGTGCTGTTCAGTAAGTGGTTAGCAAATAGATCTGAGCTATTTGGCAGAATGGCCAATTCAGACATGGATTAGCCCAGAGGAGAGCAACAAAAAAAGATTTCCCTCCCAAAATTAGGGTCAATAATTGATTTAGCTCCTTCCAGCAAGTACTTTGCAGCTATTTACGTCAGCAACAAACACGCAGAAAACCTCTCTGTTGTCTCCCGGGGAGTATTTGTCACAAACAGCAGGGGACAAAGCTCTTTCCCATAATGCATTTGGATTATTTCTCTGCAATACCACCGCCACCCTCCTCCCTCTGTCACTCATCTCCACCATTGGCCTAATTATAGTCATGAATTAAGCATTGTTTGGCAAACGGAAAGTGGAAACCTTTTCAGGGAGAGACGCTCACCACTTCTTAAATGTCACCGTCTCGTCTCTCCCCTGCAGTAGTTGGGTCGGGCTGTACCGTAGGGACGGGATAGGGAGTCCTGTCCCATTTACGCCACTCTCAGTCCTTACTGTCGTGCTGCACAAACCCAGTTCGATTTAATGGGGACGCACAAACGTATTTTCTGGGGACACTTAATATTATATCGACATTACTGTGACATTTGACATCATTTGGAGTGTCATAGTTTAGTTGTGTCTCGCTTTCATGTAAAAGCATTGGGCCAACAAATAAACAGCCAAAGGTGTTTTTAGAACTTTTCGGTTGTTACCAAGCGGATCATATTCTAGTTAGGTATACAATGAGTTAATACAGTAGATGCTCCATTGTTATACCTTGAGTTCTCCAGCAGGAATAAGGACATTGTAATGTATAGTTGCTCTGGATGCATTTGTTTTTGTTTTTTTCCCCTTCAGATTTATTATCTCTCTGGTGGTCGGTTTCCCATGCATGTCGTTTAGCTCTTATCCAGAGCGGCTTACAGTAGTGACTTCATACATTTTCATATTTATTCGTACCGGTCCCCCAGGAAGAGTAGCTGATGCTTTTGCAGCGGCTAATGGGGATCCTAATGAATACCAAAATACCAACCCACAACGCCGGCGCTGCAAGGGCCAACTGAGCCACACAGGACCATGATTCATGGCCTAATGTTCTCTCTTTCTATGTTTTCCTCTCTTCCAGAAAGTTCTCTCCAAAGGCCAGTTTTGAGACTGGACGGTGATGATGTCCATGCAAAGTAAGTATTTTGTTGAAGACTCACGGGCATCGTTTAATCTGCAAAGAACCATCCTTGATGAGCCAAAGTTTGGAGCACGGTGCTGCTGTACCCTAGAAACACACTGGCAAGCGTCCGCGGAGTGGCTGAGCATAAATATAGTGTCTTGAGGGAAACAACTGGCTCTCAGTCTCACACTATTTTTCCGTATCCACTCTGTCACAAGGTTAATCCAGGGTCTAGGATTGGGAAAAGTGATAATTAGACGCTATGTCACTCTTCCAACTTGTCCCCTCTCTCTCTGCTCTCTCGATCTCCCTCTCTCTACCTACCTACCTCTCTCTCTCTCTCTCTCTCTCTCTCTCTCTCTCTCTCTCTCTCTCTCTCTCTCTCTCCTCCTCTCTACCTCTCTACCTCTCTACCTCTCTTCTCTCGCTTCTCTCTCTTTCTTTCGCTCTCACTTCTCTCTCTCCCTCTCCTCCCAGTGAACGAGGCAGAGAGCTCGGTGAAGGTGGCCGAGTGGCAGCAGACATACTACGCCCACGACTCCGGCATCCAATCAGGCGCCACCACCGTGCGAGATGACGAGGGCACAGAGTACAGCGCCAAGAAGTATGCCGTCACCACCACGTTGGTGGAAAACCCTACAGGTATAAGTTCTCTCTATCTCTCTCTCCCTTTCTCTCATTTTCCCACTTCCCCCTCTCTCTTCCCATCTCCCCCTTTCTCTCTCATTCCATTGTTCCCTCTCGCTCTACTTCTCTTTCAGTCTCTCTACATCTCCTTCTCTTTCTGTACAAATAGGTCAACACTTACTCATTCAATGCCATAATCATGCTGTGATTCACTCACTCGCTCATAGGCCATCACATACGTACACGGGCCAGTTTGGACTGGCTTCATGTCTTAAAATAGGCATGGTTCTTCTGAAAAACTAGGGATTCACTGACTAGGGGCTAGAACCTCTTTCAAAATATCACTAGTTTGAAACACTATCTATGGATAAATCTATCCACGTATCCGTTGATCTCCCCCTTCTCCCTCTCTCCTCCCTCTCTCATCCCTCTCTCATCCCTCTCTACCTCCAGAGGTGGAGGCCCAGTACACCCTGACGCGGGCCCAGCGGGTGAGAGCGGCCATGTTCCCAGAGACCCTGGTGGAGGGCGAGGCGGTGCTGTCCACTCAGACTGACCCGGGTCAGCAGACCAACGTCCAGCGACTAGCTGAGCCCTCGCAGCTCCTCAAGACCGCCATCGTCCACCTCATTAACTACCAGGATGACGCCGAGCTGGCCACTCGCGCCGTGCCCGAGCTCACCAAGCTGCTGGCCGACGATGATGCGGTAACTAACATCGAAGAGTTAAAAAAAAAAAAACGTTGTTATAAATCCCATTTTCACAAAGCACAGACGTTCACACATGAATGCATCAAACAACACTATATCCAACGTGCTCCTATTAAAAACAATCTGAACCTTCAATCAATATTAAGAGGTTAGTGATGCAGCTAATTAGAAGTGGAAAAAGTACTCAAGTAAAATTCTCTATCAAGATATCTTGATAGAAAATGACTCAAGTAAAAGTGAAAGTCACCCAGTAAAATACTACTTGAGTAAAAGTCTACACGTATTTGCTTTTAAATATACTTAAGTATCAAAAGTAAATGTAGTTGATAAAATGTAAGTCAAGGGTCACACTCCAACAATCAGACATCATTTACAAACAAAGCATTTGTGTTTAGTGAGTCTGCCAGATCAGAGACAGTAGGGATGACCAGAGATGTTCTCTTGATACGTGTGCAAATTGGACCATTTCCTGGGAAAATGTATGGAGTAAAAAGTATCTAATTTTATTTAGGAATGTAGTGAAGTATAATAAAAAGTTGTCAAAAATATAAATAGTAAAGTACAGATACCCCCAAAAACTACTTAAGCAGTACTTTAAAGTATTTTTACTTACAGTTTTTCTCAGTCGCTTTGGTGCATTTTTCACATCATCCCTAACATGTGCAAAATAATAAGTGCATTTCTCAGAACAATTTGTACAAACTGCAATATACAATATATATGTTTCTAAAGCTAGTCAGTCACTAAAAATCCATAGTACATCTCCCAAAAGTAAATATTCATGCCAATGATCATGTCAGTGTCATCAGAATGATAAGTCATTGAGTCATTGTTCACGAACAAGGTCGTCAAAATGTTTAGGCATGTTGTCAATGTAACTGTGTACTTTGACAGTATCACCTGTTGTAAACGTAGGCTACAGTTTGGATGACAGTTACTGTATTGAAAATGAACAAGGCTGCACTTCTATTGCATACATCAATTTCAACAGTACTATTTTCATATTACTGTATGTGGGTTATTGATGGAAAGAGACTGGACAACCCAAGGGGCACAAAGGAAAAAAACTAAATTAGAAAGAAACACAGGAAACCACCCCTAAGGCACAACTTTGCCCGCAGCACTGTTGTGCTGTCTCTACACATCCAGACGTTCCTGTCTGTCGGCCCACATATTCTCATCCACATCACACCAGATATTTTCCCTTCCAATGCAACGTGGAAATAATATTTTGGAATGCCTTATCCATCCTCTGCAGGCATCTACTGTGATGTCCTCACATGCTGCATCCATTGCAGCCAGCAGGGTCATCTGTGTGTGTGGCTGATGATCGTACACCTTCCACCTCCATACTGAAAATAACTCCTCAATTGGGTTAAGGAATGGTGAATAAGGTGGGAGGAATTCTACGAGCATCCTCGGGTGGGTCACAAACCATTGCCTTATGATGTTTGATCGATGGAAACTCACATTATCACAAATGACCACATATTTTGGCAAATCCTCTCTAAGCAGACCCCTCTCATCGTCAGGGATGAGAGCCCTGTAGAGAGTCTCTAAAAGGTTGAGTAGATGCTGGGTGTTGTATGGCCCTATAAGGTGGATATGGGTTAGGACACCATGTTCCGAAATAGCAGCACACATGGTGATATTTCCTCCCCGTTGGCCTGGCAAATCCACAGTAGCTCTGTGACCGATGATATTCCGACCCCTCCTTCTGCATTTGTTCAGGTTGAAGCCAGCCTCATCCACATATACAAAGTTGTGAGAGGGTTCACTTGATTCCAACTCCATTATACACTATATCCCAGAACACACAGTTGAATTTGTTTTGGAAAGGAAGAGTGACATAAAATGTACATATATTGCATGTTCCTTCCCACAGCAATGGAAATGTGTGCAGTTTATGCTTACTGTACTAAGTATCACTAAAATGTTGCTGTAAAGTAGTTACATAGATATATGTTTTACCTGTACATGCTGGTACCGTAGCTCCTTAACTCTGTCCTCATTTATTTGGAATGGTACACGGTACCGCTGTTTCATACTCATCTGGTTTCTATGCAGCACCCTGTAGATGGTTGAGATGCTAACCGTAGGGATGTTTTCAAAGACATCGTTGTCTTCTATAATGGTCCTTTGTATTTCCCTGAGTCTCATGGCATTGTTTACTCGGACCATGGTGCAAATAGCCTCCTCATGTTGAGGTGTGAAAAGGCGTCCTCTCCCACCGGTTTGAGGTAATCTTGCAGTCCTATGTGGGGAAAAATGCAGTGATGCATCACACACTTTCACATAGACAAAAACTATGCGAACACACATTTTACTGTAAAACATACAAGTGGGTGCATGTAAGGTGCAGTATGTATCTGTATAGAGTATATTTCTGTATGCTGTGAAATACAAGTGGACTACTGTAATATGAAGCATTGTAGGAAGTATACAGTATACTGCTTATATACAGTAACAGTGCTGTGTACATTGGTGGACATACCTGTTATCTCTTCGAAACGTTTGAACGATTGAGGACACGGTTGATCTCCCAATATTCGGCTGCACCCTTCGACCCGCCTCAGCCACTGTAAGGCCATGATTGACAACATGGTCTACAATAGTGGCCGTTATGTCATCAGATATGCCCCTATGTCCTCTTCTGCCTCTTCCTCTGTTTTGCCTTCCACCACACATCCTTGCTCCTCTTCTTCCTCCTCTTGGCTGTTGACCCTGTTCGTTTCCTGGTCCATCCATTATTGGAAAATTGCAACTCTGTGTTGTGGTCTGTCTATATATGCTTGCCAATTGACTCTTTGTGAGATGCAACTTTGAGCAATTTAGACAACTGGCTGATTGTTGGTTGAACTAACACTTTTACATTCCTTCATGAGTGAGGGTCAATTTCACCTGCACGATTCATCAATTCACGTTTTTGTACAAAAGGTCTAATAGAAATGTGTAAAACTATGCTTGACAGTTTATGACAAATAGTTCAACAATTTTGAATGTAATGGCTTATGCAAGGAACTAATGCCTAGATGTTTTGAGGGGTAAGACTATTCAACAGAGAACCATCTACTATATTTTGATCAACATGACATGAGCAATTGATAATGTGGAAAAAAGCTGACACGTGTACATTATCAATTGCAATTTGTTCAAAGGAATAAGAAAATGCTTTAATGATGTGCACAAGTGACTAGATGATTTGGAATTTGTGCAAGTAGTATCAAGAATTGCACTTTTGATCTAAGAAATGCACCAAAGCGACTGAGAAAAACAGTAAGTATTTTATACCATTGCAGCTAATCAAATTGAAAATATGGCCTTTGATTTCTAGATGAAAGACTTTCCAATGGATGACCTTGTCCCCCCCCCCCCCTCCCTGCCTGCTGGGAGCAATCTTTGATCAAACTCAATTACACTGTTTAAACAAATAGGCTGATATAGTATTCATTCAGCCAGTAACTATTGTAAGAGAAAAGTGTGTACTGTGTACAGTGCATTCGGAAACTATTCAAACCTCACTACTTAAAATGGATTAAATTGCAACGTTTTCTAATGTCAGTGGAATTATGTTTTTAGAAATGTGTACAAACTATTAAAAAAAAAGAACATCTGAAACGTCAATCAATAAGTATTCAACCACTTTGTTAAGGCCGAAATCAATTCTGTAGTGAAACGCTGCTTAACAACTCACGTAAGTTGCATGGACTCACTCCGTGTGCAATAATCGTGTTGATCATGATTTGTGAATGACTACCTCATCTCTGTACCCCACACATACAATTATCTGTAAGGTCCCTTAGTAGAGCAGTTGAATTTCAAACACAGATTCGACCACTGATCACTCCACCCATCAACCACTGAGGAGCATGCTCTCGCAGCCCCGACAGGTGATATTCTGCCCAAACGCTATACACCATTGGCTTTCAAACCCTTGTTCCTGCAGCTACCCAGCGCTTAATTTGGGAAACCAAGTGAAATCTGTTCCGGAACATCAATAGTAACATGTTTTCGAAAACAAAACATATTTCACTAAACTGTTGACAGCCCGTCTGCGCGCTCAGGGCAGGTATAAAGGAGAGAGTGGAGGAGATGGAACTGCATGATGGTGAGATATTCTGTATAGCTGAAGGTAATGTGACTCTCGATTAATTATGAAAATATATTTTTTTTAATCCCTATTAGTAGGCTATTCAAAATCAGGCTAAGTGTAAACCGCCCTGCACAAACAATGAACCAAGGGCTGGCTACATGTTCTCTCCAAGACTAATGAATAGACATTTTGAAGAGTAGCATAAGGTAACCAGTCCACCCAGTATGTATAATAATACGGTCCACACTCAAAGGCGATTATTCAAATTAATTTCATTTTGGAGCATAAGCTAGGCCAATTATGTACCAAGACATCTTAAATCAGTGTTTTTTAAATGTTTTTCTGCCATGCGTAATGTGCACTAGGCTGTGTGTTGTATAACGGCACAATCGTCATTTTTATTTTATTTTTATTTTTTAATTCGGGCTTGGGCTCATAACCTATGTGTGTTTTGAATTAACCATTACATTTACATTTAAGTCATTTAGCAGACGCTCTTATCCAGAGCGACTTACACCTTAGAAAGGCCATTTTGTTGTGTTCGGCTTTCAAACAACATCCACAACAATCAAGTTTTACACTGTTTCAACCTGCTGTTGAACTTCTTAGTTCAAATTGATCATCACAGTGAGGTGAGTTTTTTGATGATAAGTGTTTGATGTGCTTTTCGAAGCACTTTCATGGGTGTCAGAGTGGTTAGAGGGACAATGGAGCCCTGAGTACCAGGCCATTAGGACCTGATGGTAGATGGCAAAATTGAGTACTACCAAACAAAGCATGTTCATAGTGCATAAAAGGAGATCAATGTGACTCAACAGTCACATGGAATTTTACTGTGGTCTTGACTCATGACTGCCTGTGTGGTGGTAATATGGTCACTGCAACAGCCCAAGTCCTTCCTAGCTCAGGGATTTCACAATGGTGGTTTAAAACCTGTTGCGGATTGTGGTCCCTGTACAGGAACCAAAATCAGCGGATATTTCAGAGCGCCACCTGTAGTACTCGATAAAACTCAAACTTTCATTAAAACACACATGCAAGGTACTCAATTAAAGCTACACTCGTTGTGAATCTAGCCAACATGTCAGATTTGTCAAATGCTTTTTGGCGAAAGCATGAGAAGCTATTATCTGATAGCATGCACCCACCGAAATACCTGAACGAGACCTAAACAAAAGATTTAGCGGTAGCCGGCGCTACACAAAACGCAGAAATAAAATATAAAACATTCATTACCTTTGACGAGCTTCTTTGTTGGCACTCCTATATGTCCCATAAACATCACAATTGGGTCTTTTTCCCGATTAAATCCGTCATTGTATACCCAAAATGTCCATTTATAAAGGCCGGTCTGATCCAGGAAAATTCACCTTTACAAGACGCAACGTCACTTTTTAAAATTAAAAAAGTTGCCTATAAACTTTTACAAATCACTTCAAAATACTTTTGTAAACCAACTTTAGGTATTAATAAACGTTAATAATCGATCAAATTGATCACGGGGCGATCTGTATTCGATAGCAGCAAGTCTTGAAATCATCGTCCATTTTTTCACTTTCATAACTTCCTCCGGTGCACCCCAAGACAGGAAGTGCCTATACGTCATCCCACCAAGGATAAACCAGCAATGAAATGCCAGTACTGGCGACATCGTGTGAAAGCTGTAGGCATTGTAAACGGAACCTTATCTATTTTCTATCGCCTTAGACAATATATTGACTGACGGATGAATATTTTTTTGGTGTTTTTGGTGAACAGTTTTCCCTGGGATTTTTACTCCTAAACACGTTCCGTTATAGCCACAGACATGATTTAACCAGTTTGAGAGACTTCAGAGTGTTTTCTATACACACATACTTATCATATGCATATACTATATTCCTGGCATGAGTAGCAGGACTTTGAAATGTTGTGCGATTTTTAACAAAAAGCTGCGAAAATTCGCATCATCCCTAACAGGTTTTAATGGCTGTTATAAAAGAACTGAGGATGGATCAACAACATTGTAGTTAATCCACAATACTAACCTAATTGACAACGTGAAAAGAAGGAAGCCTGTACAGAATACAAGTATTCCAAAACATACATCCTGTTTGCAACAAGGGAATTAAAGTAATACTGCAAAAAATGTGTCAACGCTATTCACTTTTTGTCCTGAATACAAAGTGTTATGTTTGGGGCAAATCCAATACAACACATTACTGAGTACCAATCTCCATATTTTCAAGCATAGTGGTGGCTGCATCATGTTATGTGTATGCTTGTAATCGTTTAGGACTGGGGAGTTTTTCAGGATAAAAAATAAACGGAATGTCGCTAGGCACAGGCAAAATCCTAGAGGAAAACCTGGTACAGTCTGCCTTCCACCAGACACTGAGAGATGAATTCACAGTTCAGCAGGACAATAACCTAAAACACAAGGCCAAATCTACACTGCAGTTTCTTACCAAGAAGACAGTGAATGTTCCTGAGTGGTCGAGTTGCAGTTTTGACTTAAATCTACTTGAAAATCTATGGCAAGACCTGAAAATGGTTGTCTAGCGATGATCAACAACCAATTTCACAGAGCTTGAATCATTTTGAAAAGAATAATGGACAAATGTTACACATTCCAGGCGTGGAAAGCTCTTAGAGACTTACCCAGAAAGACTCAAAGCTGTAATCGCTCCCAAGGGGTCTCGAAAGTATGTAATTTAGATAAATGTGCAAACCTTTCTAAAAACATGTTTTCACTTTGTCACTAAGGGGGATTGTGTGTAGCTAGGTGATAAAAAATGTTTCTATTTAATCACTGTTTATTTCAGGCCATAACACAACACAATGTGGAATGAGGAATGTGGAATAATAACTGGTATGAATACCCTCTGAAGGCACTGTGTCTCTTGTGCTATAGAAGTACTATTATGTCCTCAATCGTGACATTGACTCTGTCACTGTTGTGTGCTGTCCCTCCTCACACTTGAGCACCGTCCTGCTGACTAGCATTGATCCAGTTCCATGCTTGACTAGCTCCTGGTCAAGTGTCAGTTGTGCAGAGGTGAGGACGGAGTCAGGCGCAGGACACAGAACTGAGTAAAATAACGTACTGTACTCTGAAAAACAAAACCGGACAATAAATCCACGCAGGGATAACAAACTCCAACACAAAAGACTAACACAAAAACCAGGAACAGTCACGCACAAAACATAATGAGAACCAGAGGGTTAAACAGGGAAATAATAGTAACGTAATGGGAACCAGGTGTGTACAATCAAGACATAACAAATGGAAACAGAAACGTGGATCGGTGGCAGCTAGTAAGCCGGTGACGACGGTGGCCGAACGCCGCTCGAACCAGGACAGGCACTAACTTCGGGCGGAAGTCGTGACACTCCGAGCTCTCTGTGGCTCTGGCTGTGCTTGTCAAGGTCGTGACTGAGCCCATTAGATTGGACACAGATTAGGACTACCCCAGAAACAAATCCTCTCTAGGTTGATATTGTCATTTAACATCATTTCAGGTGTCCTTAAGTGATTCAGTGTACAACATTGCTTGAGTTGAGGCCTATGTGGTCAGTTCTGATTGTGATTGAAAGTCATGATGGACCCAGTCCTGCTCTGTCTTCTACTCACAATTCAAACTCAAGTCCTGCTCTGTCTTCTACTCACAATTCAAACTCAAGTCCTGCTCTGTCTTCTACTCACAATTCAAACTCAAGTCCTGCTCTGTCTTCTACTCACAATTCAAACTCAAGTCGTGGTCTGTTCCTAAATCTTGTTATCAATGACCATGTTCGGTGTACCATCGAATTGCCGAAGTGCAACGTTTAAAAAAAGCCATAATCCTAAAGAAATGTGCAGACCTAACAATGGGTCCCAACCCAATGCCACCATTTTGCATGCGCAGAAATGGACAAAAATGCAACGTCTCATTCCCCACAGGTGGTGGTCAACAAGGCGGCCATGATCGTGAACCAGCTGACACGGAAAGAGGCGTCTCGCCGGGTGCTGATGCAGTCCCCCCAGATGGTGGCGGCGGTGGTGCGGGCCATGCAGAACACGGGAGACATGGAGACAGCCCGTTGTGCCGCCAGCGTCCTCCACAGCCTGTCGCACCAGAGAGAGGGCCTGTTCGCCATCTTCAAGTCCGGGGGCATCCCCGCACTGGTCCGCATGCTCAGGTAGGAGAGGAGGGAGGGATTAGTGGGTGGATGGATGGATGTTGAGGGGTAGATGGGAGTGGAGAGATGGAGGGAGGGAAGTGTCGACAGATGTTTGGATAGATTGCTGGTAAATGGTTTGATGTGAAGGAGTAGGTATGGATCAGTGGATAGAAGGATCGGTAGATGTTTGAACACTTTTATGGTTAAAGTGGAGAATGGACTGGTTGGGGTGAATAGACATGGATGGATGGATGGATGGATTTATATTTTTATAGGCATTGTAGGTTGGTGGTTTGATGGGGAGTGAATTAGTGAAAGATAGAGAGAGAAAAAGCAAGGGGGTGAAAGAGACAAATAGAATTCAGAATTGCAAGGTAGAATTCTGTGTTAGAAATAAAGGGATTTAGGCACACACTGTTCTGGCCTGTCTCTGCATCTGCAGTTGTGTACGTGCTGTGTGTGCTCATTTGTGTGTGCGTGTGTCTGTGGTGTGTGTGTGCAAGCATGGGCGTGTGTAAGTGTGTGTGTGTGTGTGTGTGTGTGTGTGTGTGTGTGTGTGTGTGTGTGTGTGTGTGTGTGTGTGTGTGTGTGTGTGTGTGTGTGTGTGTGTGTGTGTGTGTGTGTGTGTGTGTGTGTGTGTGTGTGTGTGTGTGTGTGTGCGTGTGTGTGCGTGCGTGCGTGCATGCTTATGTGTGTGTATCCAATCCACCATGTCCACTACTGCCTGAAGGCTAAGATATTAGCATCTCACATTATTACCCATCAGAAATGAGGTGTCATCCTGTGCTCATTAACTTGGCCAAACTGGTTTGCACATCATTTCAACCTGACCACCAGGCTCATTTTAAACTCACGATAAGTGGTGGCCATTTTACATAGTCATTTCTCAGGCAGAGAGTCCCTTTATCTCTGTTCACACAGTATAAACCCTGTATAACAGTCTAGGGGGCATCAGACAGAAACTAAATTAAGACATTTAATTAATTCAGAAACAAAATTCACATAAATACAAATGGAAAAACCTCCCTGTACAAGACTGTCAAATAGGGACTTAGATGCAGATTCATGAAAGATAAATGTGTTTTTTTAATGATACAAAGAGCAGCAAGGGCAAATTTTATAAAACAAATTAAAGCAAATTAAATTCAGAGGGAACTAATTGGGAAAAGAAAGGTCATGCTAATTTCTCTCACACCTCCCTCTCTTTTTCTGTCTCTGCCTCTCTATTTCCCTCCCTCTCCCCTCTCTCCCTGCTTCCCTCCCCCTCCCCTTTCCTCTTCCCTCAGTTCTCCCATGGAGTCAGTGCTGTTCTATGCCATCACCACCCTCCACAACCTGCTACTGCACCAGGAGGGAGCCAAGATGGCGGTGCGCCTGGCCGACGGCCTGCAGAGGATGGTGCCCCTGCTGAAAAAGAGCAACCCCAAGTTCCTGGCCATCACCACTGACTGCCTGCAGCTCCTCTCCTATGGAAACCAGGAGAGCAAGGTGCGTGGTGGGGGTTGGGGGGGGTCTTTGGCATGTATGCATGGGGATCATCATATTTGACATAGTGGTATTGGCACAGTGTGTGTGTGTGTGCGTGTGTGTGTGTGTGTGTTTTGGCGTGTATGCGTGTGGATAATGCTTGAGACATCATATTTGGCATAGTGATATTGGCAAGGACTACCTGCATCTCTTCACTGCAGTCGGGGGAGAGTGTGTGTGTGTGTGTGTACTTGCAGTGTGTGTGTGTGTGTGTACTTGCAGGTCAGGATTATGCGTGATCCCTTTTAGTGCCACCTGCAGCTGCACTGCAGGGGAGCAATGGTGCATATGCACGTGTGTGTGTGTGTGTGTGTGTGTGTGTGTGTGTGTGTGTGTGTGTGTGTGTGTGTGTGTGTGTGTGTGTGTGTGTGTGTGTGTGTGTGTGTGTGTGTGTGTGTGTGTGTGTGTGTGTGTGTGTGTGTGTGTGTGTGTGTGTGTGTGTGTGTGTGCATGAACACAGACACATACACTGTACATGGCCTTACCACTGGCTACCTTCAGCTGCATTACTACAGAGTTTGGACATTACATGACATTGCATTATGAATTGTCTCAAATATGATTGTTAGAATAATAATACTAGTGTCTTTAATACCCTGTATTATTATTCAAACAATCATATTTGAGACAATTCATAATGCAATGTAATGCAATGTCCAAACTCTGTAACGATATTTCATTATATATGACAGTGTTTTTTTTCATTGTTATTCCTCTCAGCTTATCATCCTAGCCAACGGGGGCCCTGAGGGGCTGGTCTTCATCATGAGGAACTATAATTACGAGAAACTGCTGTGGACCACCAGCCGTGTCCTCAAAGTTCTCTCAGTGTGCCCTAGCAACAAGCCCGCAATAGTGGAAGCTGGTGAGTGTGTGTGTGTGTGTGTGTTTTTGGGGTGGGTGGGTGTGTGTGTTATGTGTGTGTCTGTACGTATGTGTGTGTTGTCTCATCCTATCCATAAAGGAGCCATCTTTAACCTCCTCTTTCATCCTTCCAGGGGGCATGCAGGCCCTGGGACAGCACCTGACTGGCTCCAGCCAGCGCCTCACACAGAACTGCCTCTGGACCCTGAGGAACCTGTCTGATGCTGCCACTAAACAGGTCAGGAAACCATTTTGAATCAGCATAGACCGTACCATAGACTAATACAGAGAGTCTATAAAGACCAATGACTGTATATACAGTATGAATGAACAAAGTCATCGATCACATGACACCCTTTATTCCTATGTGAAGACTCCATATTGCATTGAAGCCAAATTAAGTTGGTTAAGATGGCATCTTACGGGGACACAGTTTGAGCTCCTCCAGGAAGTGACGTTGCAGGCAAGCTCAGTGCTGCCCCATTTCATTGAGTAACTCCAGTTGAAAGCCGACCAGGGTACTGCTGGCTGCCATTCACAACTAAACCATCCTTATAACTTATTCTGTGTGCGATTTTAAGATAATTGGTACAAGGACATACATCTGGTATATTAGAAAGGCACCTATTGATTGTCTTCAAAAATGTGAAGATTGACCATGTGGAGGGTCATTTTTCCATCCACTATAATGGGAGATCCTGTTTTCTGCTAACAATCCCGTGGTCGGCCTTGACATTCTTTGGTTTCAAAGGGGCAGTCGTTCTCCCCTGATGAAGACAGTACCATCGAGTTCTACAGAGACAGTAACATAGTTGGAGTTCTACAGTAAAACATAGAATGAACAAACAAAGGACGGACAAATGAAGAATTCTCGACCCGCCTCTCTCTCTGTCTGTAGGAGGGTCTGGACGGCCTGCTGCAGGTGTTAGTGGGACAGCTGGGTTCGGACGACGTCAACATGCTGACGTGCGCCACTGGGATCCTGTCCAACCTCACCTGCAACAACTCCCGCAACAAGACCCTGGTCACGCAGTGCGGCGGAGTCGAGGCGCTCATCCACGCCGTGCTGCGGGCAGGAGAAAAGGAGGATGTGGCTGAGCCCGCTGTCTGCGCCCTGCGCCACCTGACGTCACGCCACCAGGACGCTGAGCTGGCCCAGAATGCTGTGCGGCTGCATTATGGTATTCCTGCCATTGTCAAGCTGCTGGGGCAGCCCCACTACTGGCCTGTGGTGAAGGTGAGGGGGGAGATAGTTGGTTGGGGAGGGGATGGGAGTGGGGAAGAGGTGAGAAAAAGGTATACTGTGCTTGTTTTGTTTTGTCTGTCTCGTTGTTTTGTCTGTCTCGTTGTTTTGTCTGTCTCGTTGTTTTGTCTGTCTCGTGGTTTTGTCTGTCTCGTTGTTTTGTCTGTCTCGTTGTTTTGTCTGTCTCGTTGTTTTGTCTGGCTGGTAGCTCCATTACTGAACTTTGGTTAAGTTGAAGGTGAGGGGTGAAAGATCAGAGAGTGAAGTTTGCAGGCTGGTTGTGGTTGTTTTGACTGACCAGTTGATCTTTTGTTTATTGTTTTGTCTGGCTTGAGTGTTCGGTTGTTTTGTTTGGCTGTCTGTTTTGTCTTTGTGATTGTTTTGTTTACCTAAATAACCGGTTGTGGTACATCCATTTATTTATGTGTCTATATCCAGCAGCTGCAGTCAGATTTGAATGATTCCTCATTTAACGGGTGCTTGAGTGAGGTTAGAATCATTACATACAGCCACCACTCATTGTCCCCTTCTTTGCAATGTGTGATGCACCGTACATATTAATATATATATTTTTTGGAAACAACATGGCTGTACTATTTAGGGCTCTATTTCATTTGCATTGCGGAAGTTCAGGTTTACAGCGTTATCGAATGTTCCCGCTTTAGTGGAGACTTTATTCATAGTAAACACTTCATATGTCGGTCCAATCGGAAATGACCGTCACATTTCTATTGTGGAATCTGCTTCAGCGACACATATTGAATGGAGCCCTTCATTTAGTTGGAACTGTTGTTTGAAGATTGTCGTACTTTAATAAAGGATGACTTTTAAATGAAAGCAGGTCAGAGGGGATGTTTTTGAGAAAGTGGGACCTTCATATGGGAAGAAGTTGTCCACTATGCGAGATGTAGTGCAGGCAGGGTACTGGGCTGTACCCTGTGGCAGGGCACAGGACGTGCTTCCCATAATCCCGCTGGGTTGCTCTGGAGACCATTCGGCTGCCTCAGACAACACCCGCTGGCTCCCACTGTCCCCTCTCTAGCTTTTTGTTTTTTGTTTTGTAGAAAACGAGGGAGGGAGGGAGAGAGAGAAAATACACAAAGATGAAGTAAAATAGAAATGGCTAATTTGGGTGAGAGAGAGAGAGAGAGAAGGGGGCTGCTCACAGGCAGTAAGTGTAGCATGCTTCACACAACAACGTCACGGTGGAACAATGATAACATCGTCTGGGATTTGCAAGGCCTTCGATGTCATTCTTTATCAATGAAAACAAGATTGGTTGGATTTTCTCTGAATCCAGTGGCTGCCTTGTGAATTCATATCAATGTGTTATTGTTGTCTGTTTCATCAGGGAATAGTGCACACCCATCTTTGACAGCAGGTGGATTTAAGGATAGCAGGAGAGTTAAATGCTCAACTTGCCAGAATAACCACTCTCACAACGAAATAAATCAAGCTAAAATGTCAGCCTAGTATGAGGGTAAACCAACGTCTAACAGGATTAGCTATGCTGTTGATATAGAGTAGATATAATAAAATGATAGTAGGCATAATAGTAATATCAATAGTAATACAGTATAGCAATAGTTGGATACTAGTAATATCAGTGGTACGTTATCATTGTTTTAATGCCATCTTTACTTTATGAGTGGTAGTTTTCCTCTCTTGTGATCTCGACAGTCAACTAGTATGATAAGGAAGGTTACGTTCCCTTCCCCCTCCAACCCCGCGCTGCAGTCTCTGATCTGATTCGCTCCCAGCAAGCAGCATCCGTGAAGCACGCTTGAGTTCATGCCAATCGGATCAGAACACTTCAATGGTCGAGGGTATGTGTGTGTCCTGCTGTCCTGCTCTGTCGTTCCCATGGGCACTGGTCCACAAGAATGGCCCGTTATTTTTACCCCGATGTGCACTAGCCTCTCTGTGTGTCGTGTTTGTGTCCCAATAGTCCATCTGCGCTCTTTCCTTGTGTCCTTTCCCTCAATTCTGATCTGAAAGTATTTGATGAGGGAGTGAAGGCAGTGTGGTAGGCACCTATCTAGTGTTTTCACCTGCCATTGGTCTTAAAGGACAGAGGAAAGTCATCCATTTAAGAGTATTTGTACCCGCTTTGTGTGTGCGTGTAGGCCTATGCATGTGCACTTGGCAAGTGGCCAAGTGTGTGACTTCACGACTCCAGTGACACATGTCCCCCATTTGTAGCAGCAGGTAAACATTGACATCTCTCATCCTCTACTTCAACTGACAGAAAGGTGTTTGGGTTTTCAAAGGCCTATTGGCAGCCAGCTATCCATGTATTGGCAGCCAGCTATCCATGTATTGGCAGCCAGCTATCCATGCATTGGCAGCTTGTTGCTGATTACTTGACCATGTATACAACACTATCCATTTAGGGGCTATTAGGCTTTCTGAGTTCATTATCCCTGATTGACTTGTTTTTAGTTCCCACACACACACACACACACACACACCCACACACACACACACACACACACACACACACACACCACACACACACACACACACACACGCACGCACGCACGCACGCACGCACGCACGCACGCACACACACACACACACACACACACACACACACACCTCCTCTATCTCTGCGTCCTTCTGCTCTACGTCAGCCAAAAGGGTTGTCTGCACCAAGCTGTGCCTAATCACTCATTACACCTTCTGAATTTAAACCTCATACTGTGTGTGTGTGTGTGTGTGCGCGTCTGCGTGTTCTTGTCTACCCAACTCATATGAATAAGCAGAGAGGGCCGTATAAATATGCTGGAATGTACACGTGTTTATGTTCATCTGTGACTGCGTACACATACATGTTCTGTGCACAAGCAGGATCTAATCTTTCATTTACAGGTTGAATTAGCCAATCGTTCCGCCCTCTCCCTTTCTCTCTCTCTGCACGGTGTGGAGGCAGACGCAACGGGCCATGCCTGCATTTTCCTCCTGATCTGCACTCCTCACTGACAGACAGCAGGGGATTTGTGTGTGTGTGTGTGTGTGTGTGTGTGTGTGTGTGTGTGTGTGTGTGTGTGTGTGTGTGTGTGTGTGTGTGTGTGTGTGTGTGTGTGTGTGTGTGTGTGTGTGTGTGTGTGTGTGTGTGTGTGTGTGTGTGTGTGTGTGTGTGTGTGTGTGTGTGTGTGTGTGTGTGCGTGTATTGGTGTGTGTGGAGGATTAGGCAACCAGACCTCCATCACAGAACACGCCAGTGGAGGATTCTCAATCTAGCCATAGCTCTTTTAATAAAGGGGATGTTGTTATTTAATGATGTGAAATGAATGAGGTTTTTAAAAGGGGACTATATAAGATGTTATTGGCCCCTGTTGGGGCTAGGGGTCGGGGTATGGGAAATGGGAGGGAACAGGGCAGGGTTATGGTAAGCCAGACCATCATTTCAGGAGATGGCATCTCACGTTCTGTTAAATGTGATTGCAGTTACATTGCTGCATCACTTGCACAGTCGCACATATAGGTGTATATCTTAGGGTACCTATGCGTTCTTTCACATGAGCTCCACACTGCAGTGCCAAGTCCTTAATAGATGTGTACTATATGTTTTCATACATGCACCCTCATAATCATGCAGTATATCATGTATTTGTGCACAAGGTGTTGTAGCAGTAACAGAGATAATATTGGTGCTTTTTCCATACAGCTACGTTCATCCCGCCCACTCTCTTTCCCATAGGCCACGGTTGGTCTGATCCGTAACCTGGCGCTGTGCCCAGTCAATCAGGCCCCACTGAGGGATGCTGGAGCCATCCCCCGATTGGTCAACCTGCTGCTGAAGGCTCACCAGGACACCCAGAGACACGCCTCCAGTTCTCAGCAGACGTACCAGGTCAGCCACGACACCATTCAGCACATAAGACTCACTATCACAGGAATGACACTGTCATAATCCACCATGATAGAAGTTATGTCACCTTCACCACAAATATGCAAGTCACTCACAGTTACAGCACATACACAGAGTGAGTCGCCGCCGTTGCAACCCTCATACCACAGATGAATCCACTCCATTACTTGCTAGCCATATCACACAATCACCTCAGCCAAATACAGAATTCAAATACGCTGAAGCCCCCCAAGGCAACATTCTTTCAACACTCTGCACATCAAATCACAAACATTCCAAGGCTGCATTCTCTGTGTTTGAAACAGTTCCTCACACTGTAGAAATAGTAGGTTGTATTTCAGACTCGGTAAAGGGGTGCAATGCGTCACACGGGTCCCAGCAGGATAGTCCATGTGGTCACCGCCATGCCCCAGCTCCAGCACACGCCCCCATCCCAGAACTCTCCAAGTGTTGGCCAGCGGCCTATGGGGAGACTCAGTGACAGAGATCCATTTCAGTCCACTGGCCCACTCTGAACTCTGAGCTGCACAACAATATGCACACGTATAGACAGAGAACTGTGGTTTGAGGGGAAAATAAAAAGTGTGGGCTAAGTTTGTGAGAGACGACCAGGGAGTTTTTCCACTGATTCGTTGTCTGTAAATAGTTTACTTAAACTCGAGGCAGGATACGCACACATACACAACCTCTCAAGTCTACCACTAATTTTATGGGTAGCTTGGCCAAATGATTTGGGATACAGTGTTCTCTGTATGATACAGTGTTCTCTGTATGATACAGTGTTCTCTGTATGATACAGTGTTCTCTGTATGATACAGTGTTCTCTGTATGTTACAGTGTTCTCTGTATGTTACAGTGTTCTCTGTATGATACAGTGTTCTCTATATGATACAGTGTTCTCTGTATGATACAGTGTTCTCTGTATGATACAGTGTTCTCTGTATGATACAGTGTTCTCTGTATGATACAGTGTTCTCTGTATGATACAGTGTTCTCTATATGATACAGTGTTCTCTATATGATACAGTGTTCTCTGTATGATACAGTGTTCTCTGTATGATACAGTGTTCTCTATATGATACAGTGTTCTCTATATGATACAGTGCTCTCTTAGTGTCAAAGTTGTATTGTTAAGATTGTCAAACCAGCTTACATGAAGTAGATCAGACACACACACACACACACACACACACACACACACACACACACACACACACACACACACACACACACACACACACACACACACACACACACACACACACACACACACACACACACACACACGCGCGCAATGTTTAAATGATGAAAACAAACCCATATATCAACTTATCGTCACAGAGGATTTCACAAAGTCACACATATACACAGGTCCTAACTCTCTTCCCCACTCTCCACTCAGGATGGTGTTCGTATGGAGGAGATAGTGGAGGGCTGTACAGGAGCCCTGCACATCCTGGCTAGAGACCCCGTCAACAGGGGAGAGATCGCCAGCATGCAGACCATCCCACTCTTTGTACAGGTCTAATACATACATGTCTAATACATCTAATACAGTTGGTGTTGTATGCACTTGTGTGAGAGAGAGAAATTGGGAAAAATGTGTGAAAATAAGTGAGTGTGTGTACTTGTGAGTTTTTGGTGTATTTTAGCAGATGTGTCTGAGCTCTCCCCCACTCTCTTCATCCGCCCGTAGCTGTTGTACTCGTACGTGGAGAACGTGAAGCGTGTGTCTGCGGGGGTGCTGTGTGAGCTGGCCCTGGACAAGCAGTCTGCGGAGATGATCGACGCAGAGGGAGCCTCCGCGCCGCTCATGGAGCTGCTGCACTCCAACAACGAGGGCATCGGTCAGTCTCTTCATAAACAGCAGCTTGCGCTTTAGTGGATTTTATGCAGCTCCCTTTTTTAAACAAACACTTGGGCTTTCAGCAAACATTCATATATATGTTCTTTAAAAACAAAGACTTTCAAAACAGTCCCATGTACGGTGCATTCGGAAGGTATTCAGACCCCTTGACTTTTTCCACATTTTGTTACGTTACAGCTTTATTCTGAAATAGATTTTTTTTACATTTCCCACATTAATCTACACACAATACCCCATAATGACAAACTAAAAACAGGTTTTTAGACATTTTTGCAAATGTATTCAAAATAAAAAACGGAAATATGACATTTACATAAGTATTCAGACCCTTTACTCAGTACTTTGTTGAAGCACCTTTGGCAGTGATTACAGCCTCGAGTCTTCTTGGGTACGACGCTACAAGCTTGGCACACCTGTATTTGGGGACTTTCTCCCATTCCTCTCAGCAGATCCTCTCAAGCTCTGTCAGGTTGGATGGGGAGCGTCACTGCACAGGTATTTTCAGGTCTCTCCAGAGATGTTCGATCGGGCTCTGGCTGAGCACTCAAGGACATTCAGAGACTTGTCCCGACTTGTCCCGAAGTCACTCCTGCATTGTCTTGGCTGTGTGCTTAGGGTTGTCTGAGGTCCTGAGCGCTCTGGAGCAGGTTTTCATCAAGGATCTCTCTGTATTTTGCTCCGTTCATCTTTGCCTCGATCCTGACTAGTCTCCTAGTCCCTGCCACTGAAAAACATCCCCACAGCATGATGCTGCCACCACCATGCTTGACGCTTGGCATTCAGGCCAAAGAGTTCAATCTTGGTTTCATCAGACCAGAGAATCTTGTTTCTCATAGTCTGAGAGTCATTATGTGCCTTTTGGAAAACTCTAAGTGGGCTGTAATGTGTATTTTACTGAGGAGTGGCTTCCGTCTGGCCACTCTATCATAAAGGCCTGATTGGTGGAGTGCTGCAGAGATGGTTGTCCTTCTGGAAGGTTCTCCCATCTCCACAGAGAACCTCTAGAGCTCTGTCAGACTGACCATCGGGTTCTTGGTCACCAAGGCCCTTCTCCCCCGATTGCTCAGTTTGACCGGGCTCTAGGAAGTGTCTTGGTGGTTCCAAACTTCTTCCATTTAAGGATGATGGAGGCCACTGTGTTCTTGGGGACCTTCAATGCTTCAGACATTTTTTTGGTACCCTTTCTCAGATCTGTGCCTCAACACAATCCTGTCTCGGAGCTCTATGGACAATTCCTTCGACCTCATGGCTTGGTTTTTGCTCTAACATGCACTGTCAACTGTGGGACCTTATATAGACAGGTGTGTGTCTTCACAAATTATGTCCAATCAATTGAATTTACCACAGGTGGACTCCAATCAAGTTGTAGAAAGATCTCAAGGATGATCAATGGAAACAGGATGCACCTGAGCTCAATTTCAAGTCACATAGCAAAGGGTCTGAATACTTATGTAAATAAGGTATTTCTGTTTTTTAATTGTTAATAAATGTGCTAAAATGTCTAAAATCATTTTTTCGATTTG
Organism: Oncorhynchus gorbuscha; assembly: GCF_021184085.1. Lineage (NCBI taxonomy): Eukaryota > Metazoa > Chordata > Actinopteri > Salmoniformes > Salmonidae > Oncorhynchus > Oncorhynchus gorbuscha. The sequence goes on from NC_060188.1 coordinate 28,430,744, forward strand.
TCATCATGGGGTATTGTGTGTAGATTGCTGAGGATTTAAAAAAAAATGTCATCCATATTAGAATAAGGCTGTAATGTAATGACATTTGGAAAAAGTCAAGGGTCTGATTACTTTCCAAAGGCACTGCACATACAAATAGACACACACACACGTGCCTCTCCTACACTAACCACTAGGGTAGCCTAGTGGTTAGAGCGTTGGACTAGTAACCGGAAGGTTGCAAGTTCAAACCCCCGAGCTGACAAGGTACGAATCTGTTTTTTCTGCTCCTGAACAGGCAGTTAACCCGCTGTTCCTAGGCCGTCATTGAAAATAAGAATTTGTTCTAAACTGACTTGCCTGGTTAAATAAAGGTAAAATAAATAAAAAATTGAATAAAAAATTTGAAAAAAAGGTGCTATCTAGAACCTAAAAGGGTTCTTCAGCTGTCCCCATTGGAGAACCCTTTGTAGAACCCTTTTTGGTACTAGGTAGAACCGTTTTGGGTTCCATGTAGAACCCTTTCCACAGAGGGTTCTACCTGGAACCAAAAAGGGATCTCCAATGGGGACAGCTGAAGAACCCTTTTAGAAACCTTTTTTTAAGAGAGTGTACACACAAACCTCCACACTTCCCCCCTTCTCTTTCTCTCTCTCTCTCTCGCACACACAAGCATATGCAGACAGACCACAACCAAATATGACATCTTTCTCTATCTCTCCCTGGGCTCTCTCCATCTTCTTTTAATAATGTGTGCTGACTAATCAAACATGATATCTCTGCCTCCCATCTCTCTTTCCCCATCTTGCTTTCTCAATGTTGTCCTATGTACCACATTAGCATTTTGGGTAGTCATCTTAACTGTCATAGCATAGAGGCAATGACAAACAACCTCTTGATATCTTTCCCTCCCTCCCTCCCTCCCTCCCTCCCTCCCTCCCTCCCTCCCTCCCTCCCTCCCTCCCTCCATGTCTCCCCACACCTCTCCCTCACAGCCACCTATGCAGCAGCCGTTCTCTTCCGTATCTCGGAGGACAAGAGTTCTGACTACAGGAAGCGTGTGTCCGTGGAGCTCACCCACTCACTGTTCAAACACGACCCTGCAGCCTGGGAGATGGTAAGCCTCTGCCTCTGACGCCGCCTATAACCTGGGAGATGGTAAGCCTCTGCCTCTGACGCCGCCTATAGCCTGGGAGCGATCAGTACAAGGATCAGTCAGTAGTGGCTGGCCCTGTTTGAACACCTTTAAGGTTGATCTCAGTTGTCTATAAGGGCTTGACTGGCTTACACCCTTGGATTGCTTTAAACCAATCCAATATTTCTCAGATCAGTCATTGCTTCAGGGGAGAACTGTATCAAAATCCAAATACACACAAGTGGACACGACACAATCGATACCACTCAGTAATCAATCTGTATGTTTACCGTTCATGCTCGCATTACCATAAAAATGAATCCCCAATAACTAACTCTATCTAGTGTTTGTACATCATTTCAAAACCTGCATGCCTAATGCGCTAAGTATCTCCGAGCCCCACACATCGCCACAGGCTTCCAAAGCTCAATGGATAATTACCGCCATCGAGGCTCACCGATTGGATTAGTGGCAGATCTGGCATAGGTTTTAATCAATCACATCGAGCTGGTAACCTGCTGACTCATCAGGTTGTCAAGGGGAACAGAGACAGGGAGGCCCAAAGCAGACAGGTCTACTGTTTACACTACATCCACCGTGAGGAAGTGTTGAACTCCAAAGGGATAGATTTACTGACTGGGCGTCGTTGGCACCAGCTGTAAAGTTAACATCTGCCTCTGTCGTTTTTTTAGAAGGGCATTATCCGATAAAAGTATAGTATTGAAGTTAGAATGGTACATCTTTCCTTGAATATTTCTCAATCTCTCTCTTTCTCTCCAGGCCCACAATGCTGTACCCATGCAAGCTGCATACTTGGCGGATGGTGAGTGTGGACCAGTCTTATCCTACAGTACAGTACACCAACATAACACCACTTTTGTATTCTATGCGAGATGATAAACCAGGTGGTTCAAGCCCTGAATGCTGATTGGCTGAAAGCCGTGGTATATCAGACCGTGTACCATGGATATAACAAAAAATGACTATTTACTGGTCTAATTGCGTTTGAAACCAGTTTATAATAGCAGTAAGGCACCTGAGGGGTGTGCGGTATATGGCCAATACACCACGGCTAAGGTCTGTATCCAGGTACTCCTCGTTGCCTCGTCCGTAAGAACAGCCCTTCACCATGGTATATCAGCCATATACCACACCTCCTCAGGCCTTAATGCTTAATTATACTACTGCAACGAATATCTTACATTACACTACTGCGTTTCACCCAAAAAATGGCAAGAGAGAGATAGATCGACGAACCAGAAGAGAGAGGCAGAGATGATTTGACACACACGGATTGAAATGGATTGACACCCACACACACACTAGAGTCAGACCTCATTTAGGTTAAGTGCCACTTGATTGGTTTCCTGTCAGTGGCTGTGACAGTGGACTGTGTGTACCAGAGGGTGATCATTAAATCAACGTGCAAGCATTGTCCCAGCAAAGTCTGCCCTCGTCTCACTAGTCACACACACACACACACACACACACACACACACACACACACACACACACACACACACACACACACACACACACACACACACACACACACACACACACACACACACACACACACACACACACAATAGTGAGCATCAGGGAAGAGGAGGAAAAGGAGAGGCACGTGTCTATAGAGAGCCGGAGCCAGGTCTCGTCCTTTTCCCCCTCAACAGTCCTTCAGGCCCTGGGAGTGTGGGGGACCCCTGCTGTTTATGTAATGCACTCGGCCCCCTGGCCGTACTCCAGAGATTGTGTGTGGGTGTGTGTGCGTTCATGTGTGTGTTTCTCTCTGATGTGTCTGTTCCCGCCATGTCCTGGAGAGGGGGGAGGGTGTCAGGGGGCGTGGTAATGGGGGGAGGAGGGGTACACTGTAGGATGTCATTCAATTCACAGAGGTACCTATCTATTTCCCCTCTGGTCACAATTTCCATGTCATTTACATTTACATTAACTGGCCATCTATCGTTGTCAAGCGATCTCCCTCACTCTCTCTCTCTCTCTCTCTCTCTCTCTCTCTCTCTCTCTCTCTCTCTCTCTCTCTCTCTCTCTCTCTCTCTCTCACGCTGCTGAGTTGACACCCACACTCTCTTTTCCACTGCACGGCTAATGCTCCTTCCTGTGATTGCGTAACACTTCTCTATAGAAAACACTGGCACTCTCTCTGTCTCTCTCTGGTGAATTTATATTTTGTTTTCCCCCCTAGCTCTGTCGGTCACTACTGTCTCTTTGCAGTCATACAGCGTCTTTCTCTCGCTAATCTTAGGTCTCGGTCATATGTCCTAGTTGTGAATCTCCACTCTGTCTTCCTCTCCTCTGGTCCATCCCTCTCTCTGCATACAGTAAATCCTCCTCATTTCAATATCTTTAATTATAATTCTGAACTCTATCCCTCATATATCCCCCTGTGTGTGTGTGCGTGCGTGCGGTACACTAGTCACCATCCTTCCAGAGCACTGTGTGTCCTTTCGATGCTGACGCTTAATCCATAGCGCAGTGCTCACATTATTAAACAGGGTATGAAATAGCATTAATGGAATAGAACAGAGGTGAAGGTGAAGAGATTATTATTCCTGTTCTTCTTTCCATCCGTCACAGGAAAACGTCTGCTGATGGGAGCAAAGCTCATTTCTGTCTGCCTGTCTAGTAATTTGGATGCTTGCAAACTGTCTGTCAGTGTCAATACTCCAAATAAGCTTGCCTCTCTGTTTGCCTGGGTATTCTATATTGTTTGCCTGGGTATTCTATATTGTTTGCCTGGGTATTCTATATTGTTTGCCTGGGTATTCTATATTGCTTGGGTATTCTATATTGCCTGGGTATTCTCATTTCTCTCTCTTTCCCTCTCTATCCCTCATCTCTCTGTCCCTCCTTCCCTCAGAGCTGGATGGAGGCTACCCCCCCTTTGGCTACTCTGACCTGGGCATGGGCGGGATGCCACTGGAAGCAGAGATGCATGAGCAGTACATGCCTGAGATGGCCTACGATCCCCGACAGGCCTACCCAGAGCCCCTCTAACACACAGGGCCAGGTCAGTGATATAGATGCTACCCAGAGCCCCTTTAACACACAGGGCCAGGTCAGTGATGTAGATGCTACCCAGAACCCCCTTTAACACACAGGGCAAGGTCAGTGATGTAGATGCTACCCAGAACCCCCTTTAACACACAGGGCCAGGTCAGTGATGTAGATGCTACCCAGAACCCCATTAACACACAGGGCCAGGTCAGTGATGTAGATGCTACCCAGAGCCCCATTAACACACAGTGCCAGGTCAGTGATGTAGATGCTACCCAGAGCCCCTTTAACACACAGGGCCAGGTCAGAGATGTAGATGCTACCCAGAACCCCCTTTAACACACAGGGCCAGGTCAGTGATGTAGATGCTACCCAGAACCCCCTTTAACACACAGGGCCAGGTCAGTGATGTGGATGCATACACACAGCTACACAGAGCTCCTCTAATGCACAGACTCAGCCCATACTTTCCCCCAGTACACACATACACACAGACACTCACACGCCCAGAATGGCTGTAAAACACAGCTCTGTAGGGCCTCCCGGGTGGCGCAGTGGTTAAGGGCGCTGTACTGCAGCGCCAGCTGCGCCACCAGAGACTCTGGGTTCGCGCCCAGGCTCTGTCGTAACCGGCCGCGACCGGAAGGTCCGTGGGGCGACGCACAAATGGCCTAGTGTCGTACGGGTTAGGGAGGGTTTGGCCGGTAGGGATATCTCATCGCGCACCAGCGACTCCTGTGGCGGGCCGGGCGCAGTGCGTGCTAACCAAGGTTGCCAGGTGCACAGTGGTGCGGCTGGCTTCCGTGTTGGATGGCGCTGTGTTAAGAAGCAGTGCGGCTTGGTTGGTTTGTGTATAGGAGGACGCATGACTTTCAACCTTCGTCTCTCCCGAGCCCGTACAGGAGTTGTAGCGATGAGACAAGATAGTAGCTACTACACAATTGGATACCATGAAATTGGGGAGAAAAAGGGGTAAAAATACATTTAAAAAACAAAAAAACACAGCTCTGTAGTTATATAGTACACTAATGAATAACTCCGCATACATAATTGCAACATTTTAAGAACACATGAAACATTGGATTATGTCTAAATAACTGCCTCTTCCATTGAAGGCACAAAATGGAAAGGGTGAAATTGGCGTGAACACCATGGAGGGACAGCTGAAAGAGGATTTCACCACAAAGGGAAACTCCTATTTCATGGGGAGACATTGGCCAATCAGGGGCTGTTGTCAGAAAACACAAGAAAAAGAAAAGAAAAAAACAATAACAAGAATTTAGTGTTACTCAAAATGAAAAGTTGCTTTGTTACAGTTAATGTGGAGGGAAATTGAACTTTAACTTGTAGATGCTGTGTTGGTTTTAGGCGTTTCCTTGCATATTTACATTGCAGATTATTATTATTTTTCTTCATGTGTATAATTTACATGGCGGTATGCAGTAGTCCTCAACAATAACCAGTAACATTGAGTTCAGACAAGAAGTCCTGTTCGCCACGTTATGAGACCAGTGGCTAATTGAAACAGCAGCGGTCCCTGTGCTGCCTATAACTGTCTATCAGTCCAGTCCAGTCTATGATCCAGACTGCTGCCGGGTCTGAGGTTCCGAGACACGCACCCTCTCCCCAGAATGTGTGTACACAGCCACTCTCTCCCAGCCGAGTGGTCTCCCAGGCACACTAAACTACAACTTCAGCTGGTGTGTTTGGTTCACCTCTCTTCCTGTGGACCGGTCTTGCTCACCAACAGTTATAGACACTCAACCGACACAGTATACATACAGTGCCTTGCGAAAGTATTCGGCCCCCTTGAACTTTGCGACCTTTTGCCACATTTCAGGCTTCAAACATAAAAATATAAAACTGTATTTTTTTTGTGAAGAATCAACAACAAGTGGGACACAATCATGAAGTGGAACGACATTTATTGGATATTTCAAACTTTTTCAACAAATCAAAAACTGAAAAATTGGCCGTGCAAAATGATTCAGCCCCCTTAAGTTAATACTTTGTAGCACCACCTTTTGCTGCGATTACAGCTGTAAGTCACTTGGGGTATGTCTCTATCAGTTTTGCACATCGAGAGACTGAAATTTTTTCCCATTCCTCCTTGCAAAACAGCTCGAGCTCAGTGAGGTTGGATGGAGAGCATTTGTGAACAGCAGTTTTCAGTTCTTTCCACAGATTCTCGATTGGATTCAGGTCTGGACTTTGACTTGGCCATTCTAACACCTGGATATGTTTATTTTTGAACCATTCCATTGTAGATTTTGCTTTATGTTTTGGATCATTGTCTTGTTGGAAGAAAAATCTCCGTCCCAGTCTCAGGTCTTTTGCAGACTCCATCAGGTTTTCTTCCAGAATGGTCCTGTATTTGGCTCCATCCATCTTCCCATCAATTTTAACCATCTTCCCTGTCCCTGCTGAAGAAAAGCAGGCCCAAACCATGATGCTGCCACCACCATGTTTGACAGTGGGGATGGTGTGTTCAGGGTGATGAGCTGTGTTGCTTTTACACAAAAACATAACGTTTTGCATTGTTGCCAAAAATTTCAATTTTGGTTTCATCTGACCAGAGCACCTTCTTCCACATGTTTGGTGTGTCTCCCAGGTGGCTTGTGGCAAACTTTAAACGACACTTTTTATGGATATCTTTAAGAAATGGCTTTCTTTTTGCCACTCTTCCATAAAGGTCAGATTTGTGCAATATACGACTGATTGTTGTCCTATGGACAGAGTCTCCCACCTCAGCTGTAGATCTCTGCAGTTCATCCAGAGTGATCATGGGCCTCTTGGCTGCATCTCTGATCAGTCTTCTCCTTGTATGAGCTGAAAGTTTAGAGGGACGGCCAGGTCCTGGTAGATTTGCAGTGGTCTGATACTCCTTCCATTTCAATATTATCGCTTGCACAGTGCTCCTTGGGATGTTTAAAGCTTGGGAAATATTTTTGTATCCAAATCCGGCTTTAAACTTCTTCACAACAGTATCTCGGACCTGCCTGGTGTGTTCCTTGTTCTTCATGATGCTCTCTGCGCTTTTAACGGACCTCTGAGACTATCACAGTGCAGGTGCATTTATACGGAGACTTGATTACACACAGGTGGATTGTATTTATCATCATTAGTCATTTAGGTCAACATTGGATCATTCAGAGATCCTCACTGAACTTCTGGAGAGTTTGCAGCACTGAAAGTAAAGGGGCTGAATAATTTTGCACACTCAATTTTTCAGTTTTTGATTTGTTAAAAAGGTTTGAAATATCCAATAAATGTTGTTCCACTTCATGATTGTGTCCCACTTGTTGTTGATTCTTCACAAAAAAATACAGTTTTATATCTTTATGTTTGAAGCCTAAAATGTGGCAAAAGGTCGCAAAGTTCAAGAGGGCCGAATACTTTCGCAAGGCACTGTATGCATCGCCGTTTAATACATTGCGCTTCAACATAAAATGTGTGTATGATCCTAAATGTCATGTCTGGCAGGCCCGCACCCTTTTACAGCTACTACAACGGACGTTTCCTCAAAGTATGTACGTCGTTGTGGAGGAGGTGTTTTTTTTAATGTCTTGATTTGGGGGGGGGGGGGTTCTGAGGTAAGAGGCAGGGGAAGAATGCCAAAGAGATTTATTTTGTGACGATGATAATCATATAGCTTTCTGTTTATTTTCTATTTTGATTGGGTGGGGGGCTGTGTGGGGGGAAGCAGTAATCGTGATCCTGTTTGTAGAGTGTGTGTTCCATGGCGACCCCGCTGCACATTCCTACCTTCCAAACGATAGGAAAGGCAAAGAGAAATGAGGGATGATAGAAGGATGATGTCGATAAGCGATGAGTGTACCATACGAATGAAGGGGAAATTAACACTATGAATATGCATTTTTACAGAACATTTTTAGTTTGAAACTTTTTTTCAAATAAAACAAACTATATTAACTAGCCTGTCTCCTGTGTATTTGTATGGCTAATTGGATCCTATTTAGCCCTGAGGTTATTGTTGCTTTCACTCACTGTCAGTCAAGCAAGGTCCAAACCCCAGACTATAAAACCCATTGCAGGCTGGTGGTGAAGAATCCAAAGGAAACTCTGTCTTACAGCGCCCTCATGTGTCCCTAAAAGGCAGGATATCGGCCCTCTCAGAGTACCACATTCGGGTTTCAAATAGTAAAAACAACCCAAAGCTTATGATAAATACAGTGATAACTAACCCCTATTCATCTGTGCATGTAACAGAGGGAGATCGTACCGGATAAAACTCACCCACGGCTTGAAACGGTGCCATTTAATCGGAAAGGGGTCACGGCTCCAATGTAACCTCCATTACTGTGCGTCACACGTGCCAAGTGAGAACCAGTGTGAAATAACGTGTATAGAGAGAAGGTAGAGATTCAGCATTGATTGTTGGGATAGGATTTCCCGGACAACATAAGAGAAAGGAGGCAGTCTGTCTGTGTGTGTTTGTGTGCGTTAGTGTCGTCTTCATACAGTACAGGCATACTGCCACCAAGTGGTTGTTGTGGTAGTTCACGGCTGGGCACGGTGTCTGACATTTCCATCTCACACCTGACTCCTTCACTATTTGGAAAGCATGAAATTGAAGGGAAAAGTCTATAGTGCACCCCAGAATATGAAGATGGGTACAACTAGAAGTTGCCCTCTTGCTTATTAAAGATAGTGTTTTAGTTACACATAATGCAGATGCTTAGATGATGTGTGGTGTAGTTTCTTCCGAACCTCCCCCAACCTTGCATTCAAGAACAAGATTTTCAGCCAGAATGATTGTTGCTGTCATAAGAATGTATAAATTGCCTCATGTAACACAGCATCATTCGATACCATTACAGAGAAGTTCTTCTAGCCTGCCTCCATTTTGATATACACTCCAAGATCATGGATAAATGAAGATGTCTTAGTCAGGCAGTTCACCAACGGAGGTGTCATAATACCCATTAAACCTAGCAGTCAAACAGGGAAATGATTCCAATCATTTTGACACCATACATTTTTACCACAGGGGATTTTAGAAACACTTAAAAAAGGGCTGTGTTTTATGTAGGCTTACCCTGGCCTGACGTTTTGATAACCATATAAATTTCTCTCGGACAAGGTGACTTTTATCAATATTTTCTGCTCTATTTACTCTCAGATTCCAAAATGCTAATTACTATCAACGTAGTATACAAATCCCTGCAAGTTCCTGCGTGTCATCTCTAGCTGACACCTTTGCTAACAGGTATCGTGTCAATTTAAAACTTGCACAAGACACTTCACAGAATTGTCCGGACATGCCAAAAGCCCTGAGTGATGCCAACTTTAATCTTTGGCATACTCTAGGAATCAGGACCTTTTCAGACCTATTTCATCAGAAAACCACTGCACTGAAATCCTTTCAAGAGCTCTGCAGTGAATTCAATGTGCCAAGATCCCATTAAAAAAAATATTCAAATTAGACACGTCATTTCCTCATTTACTTCCAAGAGGAGGTTTAGAGCTCAGCTGAATGTTGATGAAACCCTTCTTGTCACAGCACAATCCATTAAAGGCTAAATCTCCTATATCTATACTCCTTTCTGAGAAAGGAGGCTCCTCCTTTACTCCTTTGAAAATAATTTAGGAAAAGGACCCTGGTCTGACTATCAGTGATGAGTTATGGGCGGAGGTTTGCGACAGGGCATACTGCTCCTCTACTAATGTAAAAATTAACGAATCTAATTACAAATTTTGTACAAATTTTATTACCCTCCAATGAGACTCCATAGAATGAAAACAGACATTTCTCCTACCTGTAAAATATGTACCTCTGAAAGTGGAACCTACAGTGGGGCAAAAAAGTATTTAGTCAGCCACCAATTGTGCAAGTTCTCCCACTTTTAAAAAGATGAGAGAGGCCTGTAATTTTCATCATAGGTGCACTTCAACTATGACAAACAAAATGAGAAACAAAATTCCAGAAAATCACAGAGTAGGATTTTTAATGAATTTATTTGCAAATTATGGTGGAAAATAAGTATTTGGTCACCTACAAACAAGCAAGATTTCTGGCTCTCACAGACCTGTAACTTCTTATTTAAGAGGCTCCTCTGTCCTCCACTCGTTACCTGTATTAATGGCAGCTGTTTGAACTTGTTATCAGTATAAAATACACCTGTCCACAACCTCAAACAGTCACACTCCAAACTCCACTATGGCCAAGACCAAAGAGCTGACAAAGGACACCAGAAACAAAATTGTAGACCTGCACCAGGCTGGGAAGACTGAATCTGCAATAGGTAAGCAGCTTGGTTTGAAGAAATCAACTGTGGGAGCAATTATTAGGAAATGGAAGACATACAAGACCACTGGTAATCTCCCTCGATCTGGGGCTCCACACAAGATCTCACCCCATGGGGTCAAAATGATCACAAGAAGGGTGAGAAAAAATCCCAGAACCACACGGGGGGACCTAGTGAATGACCTGCAGAGAGCTGGGACCAAAGTAACAAAGCCTACCATCAGTAACACACTACGCCGCCAGGGACTCAAATCCTGCAGTGCCAGACGTGTCCCCCTGCTTAAGCCAGTACATGTCCAGGCCCGTCTGAAGTTTGCTAGAGAGCATTTGGATGATCCAGAAGAAGAGTGGGAGAATGTCATATGGTCAGATGAAACCAAAATATAACTTTTTGGTAAAAACTCAACTCGTCATGTTTGGAGGACAAAGAATGCTGAGTTGCATCCAAAGAACACCATACCTACTGTGAAGCATGGGGGTGGAAACATCATGCTTTGGGGCTGTTTTTCTGCAATGGGACCAGGATGACTGATCCATGTAAAGGAAAGAATGGATCGGGCCATGTATCGTGAGATTTTGAGTGAAAACCTCCTTCCATCAGCAAAGGCATTGAAGATGAAACGTGGCTGGGTCATTCAGCATGACAACGATCCCAAACACACCGCCCGGGCAACAAAGGAGTGGCTTCTTAAGAAGCATTTCAAGGTCCTGGAGTGGCCTAGCCAGTCTCCAGATCTCAACCCCATAGAACATCTTTGGAAGGAGTTGAAAGTCTGTGTTGCCCAGCAACAGCCCCAAAACATCACTGCTCTAGAGGAGATCTGCATGGAGGAATGGGCCAAAATACCAGCAACAGTGTGTGAAAACCTTGTGAAGACTTACAGAAAATGTTTGACCTCTGTCATTGCCAACAAAGGGTATTTAGCAAAGTATTGAGATAAACTTTTGTTATTGACCAAATACTTATTTTCCACCATAATTTGCAAATAAATTAATTAAAAATCCTACAATGTGATTTTCTGGATTTTTTTCTAATTTTGTCTGTCATAGTTGAAGTGTACCTATGATGAAAATTACAGGCCTCTCTCATCTTTTTACGTGGGAGAACTTGCACAATTGGTGGCTGACTAAATACTTTTTTGCCCCACTGTATATGCATGTATTTTGGAGCTGTAGAGAGATTGCCAGATTTTGGCAATCTATCCATACTGCTGCACAAAAAAACCTAGATGTACAGTTTGATATGACCCCATGTATCTATCTTCTTAATGCCCAGCAGGACTTTGTTCTTGGTCCTGACAGAGAAAATTTACTTATGACTATTACTTACTTTGCTAAGAAATGTATTATTCTATTGTGGGCCTCTAATACTTCTCCTACATTTAAAATGTGGATTGACCAGATTGACTTTCTCCCTCTTGAAAAGCTCATTTATGACCTCCACAAGAGACAGCCCAAGTTTGATAGACTCTGGCCTCCACTACTCAACTATATTTCAAATTGGACAGAGTGACTGGGGTGATTAGGGAAATGAGCAGATACAGGTTGTGTAAGTTGCTGTAAAAACTAAAAGCTAATTATTTGCTTGTCGTCTCAGCTAAGGCTGGAAATAGCTAATAAGAACCTTCAAAGTGCTGCTGCGGGTTTTTTTAATATATATTATTTTTTTATTTTTTAATAATGATTCTTTATATTCTTCTTTTTATTATTATAATATTTTTTTTTCATTTTCATTATTATTGTTAGTTTTTTATTTTATCATTTAAAAAAAGATACATATTTCTTATATTTTTGTATATATTTATTTTGAATAAAGTCTGTCACATCTGTGAATGTGGAATGTGGTTTGTTGGTTGATTGAAAAACACTTAATAAAACTTTAAATTGAAAGACAATTAAAGTGAAAAAAGTTAGGTAAATATACTACATCTTTATCAATGTCAGAATTTCTGAAATAAATCATTATATCAAAACCATTAAATTGTACAACAGGTGCTTTTTTCTTTGTAACAAAGTTCTGTATGTCAATCCCAAAAATTCTACTATAAATACAGGCAAAAAAACAAATCCAAAATGGTCTTCTTCTGCAATCCACAGAAATCACAATTATAGTCAATATTCAGCTTGAATTCTTCCAAAACATGTTTAACAGGATAAATTCTATGTAACATTTTAAATTAAACTTCCTTTACCTTGTTACTGATACAATATTTGTTAGCAATTTTCCCTGCTTTCCCCCACTGTATAGCACCATAGATATTCGATCAAAACAATCTTGCTGAGGGAATTGTAGTATCACAAACAATATTTCTAATCTGTTTATTACTACATTTATATTTGATGTTAATATTGCAAATGAATATATTTTCATGTAAATCTATATGACTTACATCAACCACAGAGGAATAAAAAATACAACCCCCCTTGGAATCGCATAAAAAACTATTGCATATTATTTTGGGGTTATTGGAATTCTAAATTTGTCAAGAAATTCCCCATATGAGAATAGATATCCATCCTCATTCAATAACTGACCAACCAAAATAATTTTATTCTCAAACCAGTTACGAAATAAATTGACTTATTTTTCAATCGTTTTTAATTTGTTGTTCCATAGAAAGTATCTGTGAAAGGAAAAATGCTGACATCCAAGCTAAAACGGCCTGTTTATGGAATGTGGCCAATTTTACTGCGATTTTATCAACATCATAATTACATCGAAGCAAAAATCAAGTGTTTGAAGTCCTTCTTCACCAAAACGCCACTGTTATTTTTGACTGTATTTTTGACTGTTGTTTTTATTTCTTTACTTACCTATTGTGTAACTAATACATTTTTGCACTGTTGGTTAGAGCCTGTAAGTAAGCATTTCACTGTACCTGTTGTATTCGGCGCACGTGACAAATAAACTTTGATTTGATCGTCTGCATTTGAATATGATGACGTTCTTTTTTATTGACGCCACGAAGCCATCTGACTGACATCTGATAGACCAAATCAACGCGACTTTGAAAAACCCATCTCGACACTTGATCCCACATACTCGGCTCATTTTCCTCCCATTGGAAACGACAGGATTTTTTTTCGACAGGATGTGGTATATCTTAGTAGAACATCTTTGGTAATATTGCTGTCGCTAATATTTATTATCACAACGGGTGATTGCATTGGGAATTCACTTCCTGGATCCACTCGTTGGTGCCTTATTGTCCCCTCCCTGCTCTCCCTGACCCGCAGATATTTCGTTTCCGCAGGGCGGGGGCAATAGGTAGAGCAGAGTGGCTCCGCCCCGAATAAATTAGGGAGTGGAGTGTCTCGCTTTCTTTACCATCTCTGGTACACTGCAGTGTACATTTCCATCTGCACACTTCCATCTTCATTGCTTCAGCAAATCTGTGCTGCAAGTGAAGGCTGTGAGTGTGAATGCAGGAGTGAAATACCAATGGCCAGCTTGAAATGTATAATACACTTGAGATGAAGGAACTACCGAGAACGAAGAAACAAATATGAGTTAAAACGTCAAATATCAAACGAATGGGCTGCTAAGAAAGTCAAGTAAGTGAAGCAATCTAGCTAGCCTGATTAAGCTAACTTGCAAGGGTTGCCAACTCTGGCAGGTTAACCCAGCTAGCTCGCTACAGATTCTGTCGTTAGCTAATATGACAGCCATTAACACATTAGCCGAACATAAAAGCCATGATGAGCTCGCGCCATGTATGCAACTTATATAGCTGAGATTCATAGCTAACGTTACGTTTAGTTAGGATGTATCGTAGCCATGCTTTATTACAATATGCTAGCTAGGTTGAGCTGTTGTGTATGGAGCTAGCTACTTATCCTTTTGCAGCAGGGCCGCCGCGATGGCTTCAAGTTTGTATGTTAATTGGTTAACTAGCTAACGTTAGTTTGTCATCTTGCTAATTTACCTAACGTTAGTCAACTAATTGTTATGCTAACTATTGGCTAATCTGACCTAGCTACCGATGACCAGGTTTATTTGGAGATTTCACACTATTGGATTACTTAACGCTATCTACAGTCGGCTCATTTACATTCCACAGCAGCACTGACCAAACGTTAGATATCTGCGAGCTAGATAGGCCAACTTGCAAATGAAATGAAGACGTCATCAATAACAATGTCACATGAGCCCAGAAGGTTATCTGGTTTTAAATATATTAATAATAATAAGGGAATCCGTCAAATTAAAGGGGACCACCTCTACTTAGCTAACTGTCCTAGTTGACAAAATCATGCTTTACCATTATCAATGGATGAGACTGAAATGTCACTGGATGACTCTGAAACATGTTTTAATGCGTTATTGCAGGTGGTGACAGTTTGTATCTGAGAACCCAGGCCATCCACAAGACTTGTTCAGTGGGTCAAGATGCCGATTCCTCCCCCTCCCCCCTCCACCCCCTGGAGGCCCCCCTCCACCCCCCCACCTTCAACCAGGTAAGAACTTATTGAAGCATGGAAGGTGTCACCTGGATGCAAAAAAATGTTTCCTCTGCAACTGTGTGGGTCTAAGAGAGCACTGTATCAATCAAACCTATGATAGGGACATATTTAATGGGTTTGAGCCATGATGTAGGCCTAGCTCCAAACCATGATGTAGGCTTAGCTCCAGTGTAGTTCGTATGAATTAGTTGTCCAACCAACTTGACAACTCGTAGGTCCCTTTTTCAAAGGGATTTATATTCACTGGTGTTGTGAAGCTGAATTTCTTTCACTTTGTGCGGAGAGCACTACTGAAATCTGAAAAAAAGCTGTTCTCGTGGCCTGTGGTTGTGCGTGCTATCCTCTCCCTGCCAAGCCCAATCAGAGGTTGTGTCACAAATGGCACCCTATTCCCTTTTTATAGTGCACTGCTTTTGACCAGGGCCCATAGGACTCTGGTCAAAAGTAGTACAAAGTAGTACACTATCTAAGAAATAGGGTGCCATTTGGGATGTACGCAGAGCCCTTCTGGTTTAGTCAAGTGATTAGCGCTGCTCGCTCGAGTAATCATCCTCAACATCTAATTCACATAATGAGCAGTGGACCAACCAGGCCAACGCAGACAGGGATGCATAACGCTATGGATTTATGCAATGGACAACTAATTAATGGACTTGATGTGAAGGACTCACGAAATGGTAATCTTATTCAAATGAATTTTGCTGTAGTCCCTATCAAGAACACGTTCTACCCGGCTAATTCCCTTGCACCAACTGTGACGTGGCTTTCTGCAAGCTGCTACCTGTCAGGCTATGTATGATCTCGGTTAGTTACGGGCAAGTTCCAAATTTGAATGACGCCTGTGAAATCGTGACTTGTCCAAAGCACCCGATCTAATGCGTCTCTTTATCTCACGCATCCCGTTGTATCATAACAGATCTACTGTACCGTTCATGTTGTCTGTCCACGAGAAATGAGGTTATGTACTCTGTCTGTTCTCCGGTAGCATAAAGTGTGCTGTGGTGAGCTAAGTAGAGGACTCTCTCTCTTCTCTTTCCTTCCTTCCTTCACAGGGCAACACCACCCCACCCAAGCTCAATCGAGATGAGGCCAAAGGCAGAGGAGCCCTGCTCGGTGACATCCACAAAGGGGCCAAGCTGAAGAAGGTCGGCGTGGTCAATGACAGGAGCGCACCGATCTTAGAAAGTAAGGCCACAGCACCACTAAGGTTCACCCTGGTGTCTCAGATCTACTATTCTGGTAGTGTTTTACTGACTAATCTGATTGGATGGAAGTAAGACGCACAGAACTGATGAGGCTAGTGAAGCACACTCACTGGGGGTCAAGGTTTATTTCGCAGGAGTGAAATGGGAGACCATGAGGGTAATTATGCATATAATAGGTCACTATTGTAATATATGTAATTTAACCTTGTTTTCCCTGTCCAGAGCCTAAAGGAGGTGGTGGTGGTGGTGGTGGTGGTGGTGGTGGTGGTGGTGGTAGTAGTGGAGGAGGCTCGTCAGGGGCCATTCAGCCAATGGGAGGGCTTTTCCAGGCAGGTGTGCCTAAATTACGACCAGTCGGAGGCAAGTATTTAATATCCTAACTGCTATGGTGTCACTTACAAATATTTCTCCAAAAAATCTGGACCGCTGAAGGATTTGTCCGTCAAACTTATATTGGGGGGAGGGTTTAGAACAGCAAATTAATTCCCTGCCATTATATTTATTGCTGGCAAGTTTGAGAGCAAGCTAGTTCGTCAAAGCACGATTGCAATAGGTGAAAAATGAGCACTGGTTTTTGACTGTGTAGGTAGAACAGGTCGTCAGGTTTCAGTGTTGTCATAGGGCAGGGCTGTAAAGATCTGACACAGGCACTGCTGAAGGAGATTTGCTGATTCACAATAATGAGTTCCCTAACCTGCACGTCTGCATTGGTCTTAGATTTCATCATATGAAGGGCAGTGACTTACCATCTGTCAAGGAGAAAATATTAGAAAATGGATTATGATGACTAAAATAACCTAATAATACACTACCGTTCTGTTGTAACTCTGCACTGAGACATGTCCTCATGTTTCTCTGTTCATGTATAAATTCATCTTCATATAAATTGCTCATGACGTGACATTTTTTATGGTGCAGATGGTTCGGTTGGCAGGTCATCCCTGACGCCTCCTGGCACGCGCCCCGCTGCTCCTCGTCCTCCTGTTCGCCAGGACAGCACAGAATGCTCAGCCCAGCAGGCCTCTCCCCCGGAGCACTCCCGATCCCAGAGGCCCTCCCTCCCCGACCTCTCCCGCCCCCTCAGCGGAGGCAGCCCAAACAGTGGCATGAAGCACAGCTCCTCCGCCCCTCCACCTCCTCCCCCTTTTTCTCGCCGGGGTAATGCACCCCCTGCACCGACTCAGAAGGCGCCACCACCCGCCCCCTCCTACAACCGGGAGAAGCCCCTCCCTCCCACGCCAGGACAGAGGGGGACTTCCCCGGTGCCGGCCCGCAACAGCGCCCCTCCTCTGCCTCCTTCTCCCAACATCAACCGGCGGCCCCCGACGTCAGGGGGCTCCTCAGCTTCCTCCTCTTCCTCCTCTCTGGGTCCACCTCCTCCCCCGTACCGCCAGCCCATGACCAACGGCCCCTCCAGCCCGGTTAACGAAGCCGCCCCGGAGCTACCTCAGAGACACAACTCCCTCAGCAAGAAGCCGTCGCCCGGACCCGGACTCACTCCAACCCGGGGGCAAGCTCCACCCCCGCCGCCCTCCCCCTCCCCGCCAGGCGGACGCCCCCCCCCTCCAGTCCGTGAGCCCCCCGGCAGAGGGGCAGGTATGTTCCTACTAGTGCTCTCCTTGTTCCTCTACCTGTAATGGAGCTGTGGGTTTAGGGCCAGCTTTAATGCGTTCTACTGTTTGTGTTATGCATAGTTCAGTTACATAATTCGGTCACATTCTCACTGTGCTGTGTCGCACTATATTTGTTTTTTAACCTCTATCTCCTCTTGTTAATCACCTATCATAATGTGAGGCAAGCGAGGAGAGGTGATTTGTTTATTAGTGTAGAAATTAAATGAGTGTGGAAAAAGCTGTGGCAAGGCGTGGCACTACAGTCAGTATGGTGGCATGTCATGACAGGCCTACAGTGTTTTTCTAGCGTTCCTGTCTTGCTGTTGTATTGTAATGACTGATGGTTAGCCAGTGTGGCTGCTCTGTTATTCCTTAATCACCATATCGTTTGTCTGTACAGCTCCACCCCCACCTGGGTCGACTCAACGAAACGGTGGTCGGGATGCTCCCCCTCCACCACCCCCCTACAGAGGTAGCCCCTCAGAACCTCATAGCCGTGGCAAGCCCCCCCCTCCTCCCTCCCGTACCCCTGCCGGACCCCCGCCCCCTCCCCCACCTATCCGCAATGGACACACCTCCATTTCCCGCTCCTTCGTAGGTGAGTCGTCTTCCTCATACTGCATCACCTGACCTCAAATACGGGTTCCCTCTACATTAACAACCACCTCTCATTTTGTTAGTCAATCTACTTCGGAGTCTTTTGGAATGTATAAAATGTTGCAGTCCTAGTAAGTATTGAATCTGTAAAAGTGAAGGGGAAACTATACATTTGAGTTGGGTGAAGGGTAAACTGGCTGTATTTTATTTATATAGTTTTACAAAATATTGGCTCCTTTGGCTGGATGACTTTGATCAGTACAAAAGAGAGGATTGAACTACCATCACTTCACACTGTTCCCTACTGTTCTTTCCGTCCTCTCCTCCCTCTTGACCTTCAATGGCCTTGACCACCAACCCTGACCTGAACGGTCATCTTCCTAACCTTCTCTCCCTACAGATGACTTTGAGTCCAAGTATTCTTTCCACCCTCTGGATGACTTCCCTGCTCCAGAGGAGTACCGGCACTTCACCAAGATCTACCCCAGCAAAGCCAACAGAGGTGAGGGCTCACTTATCAGTGTGACACAATATGCCAATAAATACTATACACACTATAAACACACGTTCTGGTGCAGAGTACAACAAATGTTTACATGAAAGGAATAGTAATATTTTCCCAAAGGCCTGTAGTTTATTGTAACAGCTTTTTATTGTTTTGACGGTGTCTTTGGCAGTGATGAGGGGAGCTCCTCCTGCACCGCCTGTGGGAAGGTGAACACTGTGAGACCACTTCACTTCTACTGTACAGGAGACAAGGGTTATACACGCACACACACACACACACACTACTTTCTCACATAGAACCTACAGCATATAACATATACCGACATGCTTCTCATTTGATAACATTCCATTTCACTTAAGCTCCATAACCATTCACTCACACGCTCGCCCTTGAGAATAGCCCAGGAATTTATGCAATGGCAGTCATGCTCCATTTTGAAGGTGGAGTTGGCAGCTTACTTATGCCATTCCCAGCCTGTGTCCGCGCGGGTGAACTTGCCCTGGTTTGTCACAAAGGCTTTACTTACCCATTGATGGTGTTTCCAGGCGTGCGTGTGTGTGTGTGGGTGGGTGGGTGGGTGGGGAACACTTTGACACATGGTATGAAAGACATTCACTCCCATACCACACAGACTGTTGCGATTGTCAAAATGGAGAAAAGAAAATGTTCTCCACGTCTTCAGAGTATATGCACTGTGAGAGCCCACATCGCCATGAAACCGGAATGACACCAGTGACTGTACAGCCTGGCTCTAAGTGTCTGAAGGGGATTTACTTTTCTGGGACCACTGCACCCCTTGCTGATGTAGGGAACTGCTACTGTTTGAAAGTTCTCTCAGGTATACGGTTTGTGGAACAGAGAACTGGAGATGACGAAGATGATATTGGAAAGGCATTATTAGATAAGAGATTCTCTCCAAAAGTGCCAACTGAGTCGGACCTGAACTGGGAACAGCACATACCCCCCCCCCCCCATCCTTTCTCCCTGCTGCAAGGCTGTCGTGGTTTCCCTTATGAATGGTGGAATGGACTGATCAAAGCAATAGTTTCATATGTTCTCTGTGATTGTCAGTAATCAACACCTGTGACAGTGGTGATCGTTGGTTTGTGAAAAAGTCTTCCTGTTTAGAATGATGATGCACATGTATGGGATGTTGCAGCAATTTCTCCCTCCCTTCCTCTACGCAGAAGAAAAGACAAACCAGATAGATGCATGTTGTCTTTCTTTTTCAGCTTGTCTGTCTTGACAAAATGCATGAGGGTGATCTTGTTAGTTGTCCTAAATGCACAGCAGAAAGTTATTATGCCTTCTAACACTAGTCTGGGTCACTGAAACCATTTCACGACAACTAACTCATACGAACACAACAACCCTCACTAGTTTAATGACCGAGCCTTTCAAATGCATTGCATGCTACAGGATGCTGAACCAGTACATTGGCACTAAAATACTCAACCCGAACCCAGGCAACGAGTAGGAAGCAATCCAAGCATTTATTGTTCAAAATTGATAGAGAGAAATTATGTTGAGTGGAAAGTAAATGTATGCTTGCAAATACAAACCTTTTCCTGGAACTCAGCAGGATAAGGTTTGTTGATACCTACAAAAGCCACGTGGTGGCAGTATTTGATGATTTTCCATAGGGAGACATGGGACCTACAGCTTGTGATGCAGTACTCCTACAATTTGTCTTTATATTTTTTTTAAACATACAAAGTGTTATTATGGATTTGGCCAATGTTGAGTGAGAGGGCAGTACAGACCTGTATGTATGTATGTCTGTCTAACAATTTTGAGATCTTCTGCTGAGGGTCGAATGGACAAAACAATAACAACGGCCATGTTGTTCAACTCAATCATAGTTGTCTACGTTCTGTCTTTGAAAGAAAACAATCTAATGTAGTCCTTACATTTCTTTGCTTAATGCACTTGTGACCACAAGCCTGAAACAAATGCACATTGTTACACAGGGAGGTGAACCTTTAAGTCTGGTACCTGTCATTTTGTTCCTATTGTTTATGTGTTGTGTGGGGTTAGTCTTGTTCCTTATTTTTAAAACTGCCCTGCAACGTGACCGAACCCCCTTAAACTGTCACTCACTATTCACTTTTTATTTCAACCATTTGCTGGTCTTTTGCCTTATTATTCACTGTTGGAGTCAATTCAGGATTTGTAAAAAAACAAACAAACAAAAAACAAAGCTAATCTAAGTTTATACACCTCATATGGGTTATACGGTAGTCATGGCTATTGTTCTACTTTTAATATGTATAAAGCTTGTAATATAGTGAATAAAACGGGGATGGATAACGGCAGGCTTTTGTCAGAATCCAGCGACAAACTGTTAGTCATCTGCCTTCAGTCCCCCTTTAGATATTCCCTCTCTGTGTCACAGAGGGCCTGTGTGGCCATTCAACAGGAGCAGTATGTACTCACATTGAGAGAACCTCCTTGTTCGTGTCTTCTTCTCATCCCCCATTTCATACTTTCATACTTAGCTTCATCCAGGCCTTGGTTCCTTCTGTACATGTCACCCTTCTGCGTCAGACATGTTGTACCAATTCAATTAAAATGTCAGTGATGGAGGGGAAAAAAAGTCTACTTTTCCTGTCTCTGTCCAGTCCATTGTCATCTTTTATTAGTGACGTTATGTAATAATGTGCCACAGGTTTTGGTTAAAGGGATAGTTCATCCACATTACAAAATGACATTGATTTTATTTTAGGGGGTAGATGGATTGATGGAAGCTACAATGTAATTGTCTGCATCCATTTAAAAATATATATTTTCCTTTGTTACCCTAATTGGAGTAAACTAATGGACAACAACACTTATCTTATACACAAGTATGTGGACACCACTTCAAATGAGTGGATTTGGCTATTTCAGCTATACCTGTTGCTGACGGGTGTCTAAAATTGAGCGCACCGCCATGCACTCTCCATAGCCAAACATTGACTTTCAACGTGGCACAGTCATTGGATGCCACCTTCCAAATTTCTGCCATGCTGGAGCTGCCCCGGTCAACTGTAAGTGCTGTTTATTGTGAAGTGGAAACTTATAGGAGCAACAATGGCTTACCAACAAAGTGGTAGGCCACACAAGCTCACAGAATGGGATCGTTGATTGTTGAAGCACATAAAAATAGTCTATACTCGGTTGCAACACTCACTACCGGGTTCCAAACTGCCTCTGGAAGCAACGTCAGCACGAGAATTGTCCGTCGGGAACTTCATGAAATGTGTTTCCATTGCTGAGCTGCCGCACACAAGCCTAAGATCACCATGCGCAATGCCAAGTGTCGGCTGGGGTGGTATAAAGCTCGCCACCAGTGGACTCTGGAGCAGTGGAAACGTGTTCTCTGGAGTAATGCATAGAGCCAACTGTAAAGTTTGGTGGAGGAGGAATAATGCTCTTGGGCTGTTTTTAATCGATCGGGCTAGGCCCCTTAGTACCAGTGAAGGGAAATCTTACTGCTGTGCTTCCAACTTTGTGGCCACAGTTTGGGGAAGGCCCTTTACTGTTTCAGCATGACAATGCCCCTGCGAGGTCCATACAGAAATGGTTTGTCGAGATCGGTGTGGAAGAACGTGGCTGGCCTGCACAGAGCCCTGACCTCAACCCCATTGAACACCTTTGGGCTCAATTGGAACGTTGTCTGCGAGCCAACGTCAGCGTCCGACCTCAGTCATGCTCTTGTGGCTGAATGGAAGCAAGTCCCCACCGCACTATACCAACATCTTATGGAAAGTCTTCCCAGAAGAGTAGAGGCTGTTATAGCAGCAAAGGAGGCCCAACTTCATATTAATGCCCATGATTTTGGAATGTGATGTTCAACGAGCTGGTGTCTACATACTTTTGGTCATGTAGTGTATATACAATTTACGGACACAATGCATTTTACAATAGTTATCTTGTTTTTAGTCCCACCCTTCAACCCCTCCCGTCTATCTCTTAACACCATCCAGTTTTGATTATGTTTTTCAACTGTGATGTTTCACAAAAGTTCTGAACCTTTCTCATAGTTTCTACAGATTGTAAATTAAAGTTTTTTGGGGGGGTTAAAAGTATTATGTTATTGATCGATTGACTATGACTTTTCAAGTCACCCATCAGTGCTATTTGCAGAGTTACCTGCAGGTAAATGTTGCAATTATTCAGTTATTCCTGTAACCTGCATCCAGAAACAAGCTACATATGGACATAACAGTACATCTGCAGAGCTGGGATGGTTGTATTCCCCATATACAGTGCATTTTAAAGTATTCAGACCCCTGGACTTTTTTACACATTTTGTTAGGTTAAAGCCTTATTTTAAAAAGGCTGAAATGTAACAAAATGTGGAAAAAGTCAAAAGGTCTGAATTATTTTCCTAATGCACTGTATATAACATCGTATTGGTTGCAAAAATGTATAATTTAAAGAGAGAAATTCAAGTTTTGAATCTTTTTGTGTATAAACTCAAACCATGTGCCATGGAATCGGTACATCAAATCTCTTCCCAACTATTTTGCCATCTATATGACACAGTTGTCACTTTTGATTTCTTATATTAAACTTTTTATTTGGCACAATTTCCTTTAACCGATTTTGGTCTTTAATGCAGGGCCGACAGACAAGTTCCTTTCTTTTTCCCAGTTCCACCTGCCTCTTCCATTTTTGTAATAATGCTGCAATTAGTTGGTTGTAATTTTGGGTAGAGCAGACATTTCCATATAATTTTGTTAGATGCATGTGTGACAACTCCATGCAATTAGTATATTGGAGTTTAGCCATAATGGTTTATTATTTGTCTTTTCTCTTGGATTAAACTGAAATTACAACCAACTTTCTACAGCTTATTTTAAAAATAGTAATATAATTACATTTTCAAGTAACCGAAAGTGAGTGGTTGTAATCTGAATAAAGGGAAAAAGGCCATTATTGAACAAGGGGTGAGGCATTGTACTAATCTGTTAGAGAACCCGTTCAGATTTAATTATAACTTTTCTATGACTGAAGCCTTTGAGGTCTAAAATTTTAATTTCTGCCCCCTGAACCATGCTGGTTAAGTGTACCTTGAATTCTAAATAAATCAGTGTCACCAGGAAAGCACGCCCACACCACCTCCATGCTTCACGGTGGAACCACACATGCGGAGATCGTCCGTTCACCTACTCTGCGTCTCACGAAGACATGGCGGTTGGAACCAAAAATCTCAAATTTGGACTCATCAAACCAAAGGACAGATTTCCACTGGTCTAATGTCCATTGCTTGTGTTTCTTGGCTCAAGCAAGTCTTCTTATTGGTGTCCTTTTAATATTGGTTTCTTTTCAGCAATTCAAACATGAAGACCTGATTCACTCAGTCTCCTCTGAACAGTTGATGTGTCTGTGACTTGAACTCTGGAAAGCATTTATTTGGGCTGCAATCTGAGGTGCAGTTAACTCTAATGAACTTATCCTCATCATAGCGCTTGATGGTTTTTGCGACTGCACTTGAAGAAACTTTAAAAGTTCTTAATATTCTGCATTGACGGACTGTTTCTCTGCTTATTTGAGCCGTTCTTGTCATATGGACGAGGTCTTTTACCAAATATGACTATCTTCGAAATTACCACCCCTACCTTGTCACAACAACTGACTGACTCAAATGCATTGAAAAGGAAAGAAATTCCACAAATTAACTTAAGGCACACCTGTTAATTGAAATGCATTGCAGGTAACTACATCATGAAGCTGGTTGAGAGAATGCCAAGAGTGTGCAAAGCTGTCAAGGCAAAGGGTGGCTACTTTGAAGAATCTCACAAATGAAATATATTTTGATTTAACACTTTTTTTGGTTACTACATGATTCCATATGTGTTATTTCATAGTTTACATCTTCACTATTATTCTACAATGAAGAAAATAGTCAAAACAAAAACACTGGAATGTATAGGTGTGTCAAATGTTGACTGGTACTGTACATAACTTTAAACTTTAACCATTGTGTAAGAAATTCTCAAATTGATGTTCCAGGCGTTTCTAAATCAATTCCAGTCGTATATTATCAAAAGCCTTTTCTAAGTCAGCTATGAATACCAGGCCTGGTTTCCCCAGAGGTTGCAGGGTGTTCTGTTGTGTCCAGTGCTTATATTATCTCCAATCTATCGTCCATGTAAAAAAAAACTGTCTGATTAGGATTAATTATATGTACTATGCATTTTGACAGAATTTTTGCATCATAACACTGAAGTGTAAGGGGCCTCAATGGACTGAGTCTTTATTTTTACCACTTGGGTCCTGTTTCAGTAGTAATGAAATCAGACTACCTTGTTTAGTATCTGATAACCACTCCTATAAAAACGGTAGATTAAAACATACTAATAACGGTTCACTGAGTACATCAAAAAAGGTTTGGTATATCTCAACTGCTATGCCATCCATCCCTGGAGTTTTCCCAGACTTCAAGACTTTAATTGCATCAAGTTCCTCCTCTAATTTGGCTTCACATGAGTCTTTCTGTAAAGATGTTAATTTTACATTATTATTAGAAAAACATCCATACAATATTAAACCCCCCCCCCCCCCCCGAAAAAATAAATAAATAATTATCTTTGGTTAGTGGAGATGGAAGAGACTGAAATGATAACATTTGCTTAAAGTACTTTGCTTCCGCTTTCAAAATATGGTTTGGTGAATCATGACTGTTCATAATTTGTAACAAGTTTCAGTTATTTTTGGTAGCATTTATATGTTGATGAAAAAAAAGAAACTGGTACATTTTTCCCTATATTCTATATTCTATCCGGTTCACTTCATTGTTTATAATATATTACACTTGATCTTTCTTCAATAAGTTTGTCCATTTCTTTGAGGTTTTCCTCTAACATATTCTGTGCCTCTATGGTAGAGTTGCTATCCATCTGTACTGTTAGTCCTATTTCCTTTGTTAATATCAACTCTTGACCTAAATTGCTTTTGTTTTAAAGATTAGTACAGAATTGCATTTCCTCCTAAAGGCACATTTAAAAGTGTCCCATTCAATTAGGATGACACTGTTAAAAGTTAATTTGTGGAATTTCTTTCCTCCTTCATGCGCTTCAGACAATCGATTGTATTGTGACAAGGTAGGGGTGGGATATAGAAGATGGTATTTTACCAAATAGGGATAAGTCCATATCATGGCAAGAACAGCTCAATCATTCTATGTGTGGCAGCTCTGTGAGCCAATACTGTATGTTAAGTGAAAATTGAGAAAATAGGCCGTAGCCAAGGTTAAAATGACAGAATAACCCAACAGCACACAGGTGTCATCAGAAGAGGCTTTATTTAGGTGCGTAGTATCCGAGACCAGAGCGAAGGGCCTCCCCGTGGTAAAAAGAGCAGATCGACTCCCAAACCCTCAGCCCCTACCTCCTAAACAAGTGATCGGTGCAAAGCAATATAGTGATACTTCCATCTAGCCCATCACAGGGCAAAGTGGAGGTCTTACTACATTACCACCTATCCAAGTCTCTCAGACCTACACATTGCCTTGGGGTTAAGGGTTGATTTGATACCTTGGGCTACGTCTAATGACACATCTGAGTTTCAGGAGAGATGACTGTAAACACTGACTTCTGTACAAAAACAAAACCCCACGCGAGTCAAGATCCCCCCCCCCAGGCCTCCCAGTCACTTAAGATCCCCCCCTCACCCCAGGCCTCCCAGTCACTTAAGATCCCCCCACCCCTCCCAGTCAATTAAGATCCCCAGGCCTCCCAGTCACTTAAGATCCCCCCACCCCAGGCCTCCCAGTCACTTAAGATCCCCCCTCACCCCAGGCCTCCCAGTCACTTACGATCCCCCTCACCCCAGGCCTCCCAGTCACTTACGATCCCAGGCCTCCCAGTCACTTAAGATCCCCCCCTCACCCCAGGCCTCCCAGTCACTTAAGATCCCCCCCCCACCCCAGGCCTCCCAGTCACTTAAGATCCCCCCCCCCCCACCCCAGGCCTCCCAGTCACTTACGATCCCCCCTCACCCCAGGCCTCCCAGTCACTTACGATCCCCCTCACCCCAGGCCTCCCAGTCACTTAAGATCCCCCCCCTCACCCCAGGCCTCCCAGTCACTTAAGATCCCCCACCCCAGGCCTCCCAGTCACTTAAGATCCCCCCCTCCCACCCCAGGCCTCCCAGTCACTTAAGATCCCCCCCCACCCCAGGCCTCCCAGTCACTTAAGATCCCCCCCCCAGGCCTCCCACCCCAGGCCTCCCAGTCACTTAAGACCCCCTCCCCACCCCAGGCCTCCCAGTCACTTAAGATCCCCCCCACCCCAGGCCTCCCAGTCACTTAAGATCCCCCCCCCACCCCAGGCCTCCCAGTCACTTAAGACCCCCCCCACCCCAGGCCTCCCAGTCACTTAAGATCCCCCCCACCCCAGGCCTCCCAGTCACTTAAGATCCCCCCACCCCAGGCCTCCCAGTCACTTAAGATCCCCAGGCCTCCCAGTCACTTAAGATCCCCCCCACCCCAGGCCTCCCAGTCACTTAAGATCCCCCCCCACCCCAGGCCTCCCAGTCACTTAAGATCCCCCCACCCCAGGCCTCCCAGTCACTTAAGATCCCCCCCACCCCAGGCCTCCCAGTCACTTAAATCCCCCCCCACCCCAGGCCTCCCAGTCACTTAAGATCCCCCCACCCCAGGCCTCCCAGTCACCTCCCAGTCAAGACCCCCCCCCCCCACCCCAGGCCTCCCAGTCACTTAAGACCCCCCCCCCACCCCAGGCCTCCCAGTCACTTAAGATCCCCCCACCCCAGGCCTCCCAGTCACCCCAAGATCCCCCCCCACCCCAGGCCTCCCAGTCACTTAAGACCCCCTCCCCCCCCCCATCCCAGGCCTCCCAGTCACTTAAGAAAAACAGAAATATGCTGTATAATTCATCTCAACTACAGTAGCAGACTCCATTTCTGTCTCCATTTACACCCGTTCTCAGATTTACAAAACAAATTAAATAATCTCCTTGCATTTTACACAAAATAGAGTCTCCATATTATTTAGCTATTTACACATAGAATATTTACATTACAGCTTTATCATACAGGCATTGCCAGGCAGCCCTCCGCGAAGGTCGCAACCCAGGGATCCTGAGAGAGTTGCAGGCAAACAAGTGGTGTCAACGTCACTGGGTCCAGTTGTTCAACTCCATATACTTTCTATGAGAAAATTCATCAATCAGCATATTAGAAACTATGGTGCAGTACAAGTGGCCATGATGATGGTACCATGCCTATAGAATAAAACTGGACTTGGTTCTTTTGTTGAGAGTTCTGCGACAATGGCTTTGTTAAATTGCGATAAAAATTATATTGAACTGAACTATACTGAACATTTTATACAATCACAAACAATTCTCATGCTGAAAATGTGCCCTGAGGTCAGGCAAAAGTGCTTTGTTGTTACAAATTTTGTTGGCCTCCCATCATCTGTACATAAAGAAGGGTTTGTCTTGTGATGGTGAACCTGCGGCCTCAGTCTGAACCCTCCAAAAGGGTGGAATTATCAAGAGCTGTCAATCAATAACTGACTCAACCAATGAGAGAGATCTTTGACGTGGGGAACCAATAAGCCTGCAGCACATCATGGGGTTCAGAGACTTTTCATTCCACCATCACCCGAAATACCACGTCTTCTTGTGACACGGTGGAAGCTTTTGTTCAGAGGTATAAACTCTGGGTTTATTTTAGCCCAGAAGTACTAGTATGAACTAGCATAGGAGTATATTTTATATTATCCAACTGTCGCTGACTCATTGAGGGCTGCCGCTGAGCTGTCGGTGGTAAGTGCCCATATTGGCTGGAGGGGAGGGGTCAAGATTTAGGATAGAGGTCACGGGGTTAGATTGTCTCACGTCTGAGTACTTCAAGGAGAAAAGGTGGGACAACAGCAGGAATACAGTCTGTCTGGGGGTCAAATGTCAAAGACTTCAGTTCAACAGGTCTAGTTAAACAAAGCCGGCCTTTCCCCATTTGGGCTAACCGTCCTGGTTTGGTTAAGTTCAGAAAGGTCCAGTTGGGGAAGGGGGTTTGGTGGCAGTGCAAACTGGACAGGCTTCACTTGGACGTGAAAGCAGAAGCATGACTTGGTGTTGGGGAAACAAAAACAAATCAAACAAAATGTATTATTCATTCATCCTCATTTTCTGTACAAAATGGCTGTCCAATCTGCTAGTCGAGTCAGTCCTGAAACCTTGTGCCCTCCTCACACAACATGCTCACAAAGTCACACGCACAAGGCTTCAAAGAAAACAGTTCCAGTCATTTTTCTCAGCCGTTTCCAGCAGTCTGAGTATTATACACAAAATCAGCAGTGGCTCGTGACAAGCAGACCAGGAAGGAGGCTGGAGGGAGCCAGGAAAACACCCAGCGTAGCAAAAATGGCTAGCTGATTCAGCCAATCAGGGTTGAGACCATTGAGGGCAGAGTTGCAATGGAGAAAGGGGGTAAAGGTGGGTATGGGGGTGATCTCCCCCTTTCTCATCCCTCTCCCACTCATTCGCACTTTCTCTCACATGTCTTTGGGCTCTAGCTTGCAGGACATTTCAAAGAGCAGGTTCTGATTGTCGATGACCTGCAGCTGGCGAACGTAGGCCTTGGTCTGGAGGTGAGAGGGGGAAGGCTCTGCATCCAGAGCTACGAAAGAGAAAGAGGTCAGTTCATTAGTTACCCTCAACAAAACAATGTATGCAGTAATCATACTCACCACCTAGATCAGGGTCCCCCGGGTCAAATTTGGCATGCAGGTGGTTTTTATTTACACACCCAATTTCTTAGCACAAATATATAGGTTGGAGCTGATTTCCTGGTGTTTTTAGACACACACACACACACACACACACACACACACACACACACACACACACACACACACACACACACACACACACACACACACACACACCAAGTCTAAAAACACTAGGAAATCATCTCCAAGTTATTTTAAATTAAGCAACCCTTTCCCAAGTATTCCCACTCATAACAGAGGCACGTGATTGTATTCAAATCAAGGTAAGATTTGTCAAACATATATGTTTGGGATTCTTGAGGTCAATTTGCAGTCTACATGTTATTTGTAATTATATTCCATTCCCCCAGACCACTAGCTCAATTTTTTTTTAAATGAGGCCTTTGGCTGAATCTAGCTGATGATCCCTGCACTAGATTGTAGTGTTTAACCCCCAGAGAAGCTGCTGTGGCATGCAATGTCCTAATCTCACCACCAGACGGCGAAAGACAACCCTACTATTTCCACTTGACCTAACAGGAGGATCGCAGCAGCATCTGCTCACCACGAGCCCTCACAACACAGCAGGCAAAGAAACTGGTTTGATTCAGTTCTAACCAACAGCAAAACACTTTTTTTGTCAGGCAGACTAACAATGGCCACAGATTGTCCTTTCTCATTCTGGGCTCAGAAAATCCTCCTTGGATGCGCCGTTATCCTCCTCTGTGCCACCATCACAACAGCAGCAGCAATCTATAGGATTAGATGGTCATTAACTCCAGAGCCCAAAGGGACATTTTGAAGCCATTTATTTTGGGGGGGGGGGGTTCAATGGGTTTGTGTATGTGGTGTATGCCTGAATGTAGCCTATAGCTGTCGGAGAACCCACGGTTAAACGTCTCCCTGTGTGCTCTGGCTCGCTAAGCAGAAGTAGCCTATGCTTAATGGAAACAGATGACGGACAGAGGGAGAGAGGGAGAGAGGGAAAGAGGGAAAGAGGGAAAGAGGGAGAGAGAGAGAGAGAGAGAGAGGGAAAGAGGGAGAGAGGGAGAGAGGGAAAGAGGGAAAGAGGGAGAGAGGGAAAGAGGGAGAGGGAGAGAGAGGAGAGGGAAAGAGGGAAAGAGGGAGAGAGGGAAAGAGGGAGAGAGGGAAAGAGGGAGAGAGGGAAAGAGGGAGAGAGAGAGAGAGAGAGAGAGAGAGAGAGAGAGAGAGAGAGAGAGAGAGAGAGAGAGAGAGAGAGAGAGATGGGGAGAAAGAGAAGGATAGAAATGACAGGGTAATTCAAAAGAGCGACCCCTGGGTCACCCAATGAAGCACTCCATACAGTCCATTAGGGTACAGCGGTAATCTGTAGCACTGTAACTAAGCCCTCTAGGATTTACGCATCTAAGCACAGATTCATTATAGCACTGTGTGCAATATAATACAGCCCTAAAAAAAGGGTTTTCAGCACTTCCTGTAACTGGTCTGACTATCCTGAATGAAGGCTATGGAATATTTCATTTTGAGAAGCCCAGAGTGAGGGCTAATAAACCCTATTTTGCTGCTTTCGGGTCGAAGCTATTCGACTTCAGGGTCCTACACACCACAGTTACGTCAAGTCTCGTTTGTGTTCTTTACATCACAATGGAGCTTAAACCTTGGAAACCAGGTGATTGAACGTGTCCTCCAATAGACAGAAGTTGTAACTAGATCTAAAAGTAAAAATACAACAACAACAGGCTCTGGTCTCATGTTTCAAGTTTTAAATGTCAGGTACACTAGTACAGTGAAATGCCTGTCTTGCTCCAAACCCAACAATGCTTTAATCAGTATAGCAGTAAAAATAGCATAAGGTGCAGTACCGTAAATTATTTTAGTGGTGTTTAACATTGTGTGGTGTTTGTCATTAGCCAGCGCACTGTGTCAGTAGTGTTATCATGAGGAACATTCAGATTTTTTTGAAATATCTAGTTTAGCATCTTTCTACATATTATATGCTTGGACAAATGAAGAATATTCAGAAGGCATAAACCTCTATGTTGTCGTGTATGTAGATGTTGTCGTGTATGTAGATGTTGTCGTGTATGTAGATGTTGTCGTGTATGTAGATGTTGTCGTGTATGTAGATGTTGTCGTGTATGTAGATGTTGTCGTGTATGTAGATGTTGTCGTGTATGTAGATAGGCCAAGTTGTTCATGTGCTGTGAAACCTCTCTTTATGCACCATGTCAATAAACATATAGAAATAAGAGGGTGGAGATGGCCAATGTTCTACTGGGTTACATTGCGTAGGGCCTTATATTATGTCAGCAATCTCTTGTGTGTGTCGATTGTGTAACAGCGTTAGCTGGATTTGTGCGAAACATCAATGATCTTAGTGTGTCTAACAGTGCCGCGCTTTACTCAAACTAATGAGCGTAAGGCACAGATTGCTAAATGTTTCTGAGTAGTGCACTAGCACGATACAAATTAATCACACCGACTCTTGGGGATGCTGGCTCTAAAAATAGTGGACCAGTCCGTGAGTTATGTTATGTAATGCTAGATAGACTATGCGATACCAACATTATCGAGTGTTTAGCATGTCATGCTACGTGATAATAATGACATTGAACATGTAACATGCTAGGTTGTGTGATAACCAGATCACAGTGTTTTGAGCTGTACTCTGTGCGGTGATAATGTTATTGGGTGTTTATGCACACTAGGCTATGTAATGAATGATCATGTTAAAGTGTTTACCTCGACATAATGGCGTGGTTAGCACGCAAGGTGGTTTGTCAGACAGTAATATCATTATGTGTCGAGAATGCCTGTGTGTGTGTGTGTGTGTGTGTGTGTGTGTGTGTGTGTGTGTGTGTGGTGGTAGTGAATGGCGGTTGTGTGATTGAACGGCCCCGAGGGCTGTGCTGTTCTAAACAGATGGCAGGGTGGAGCTCGGCGCCTTCAAGACTGTTCTTAACAGACAGGTGTGCCTGTGGAGGGAGGTGTGGCCATTAATGCTTACCCAGTTGAGAGCTCCTGTATCGTCTGATGCTCCTCACCATCTCTGCAACTTTATGCTGGAAGGGAGAGGAGACGCGTGTAGTAAGACAGTAGTCAGGGGAATCACGCCGATTGTGCCAAATAGAAAATGCATGCATTTCTTTGGCTATTCTGTCAGGGGCTGCACGTATACTCACCATCTTCTCAAAATTGACAAGCTCCCCATGAAACGACTTGCAACTCTCATGGAGGAAGGTCAGATCTGAGAGATAAAATGAAAAAATAAAAAAAAGAGAACGAGAGAGAGAGAGATAAACACACAGTGAAGGCAGGGAACAATTAAGTAATGGCTTGTCGACACTCGCCCCAGCGGCTGCCCTCGTCTACCGGTGCTTTAGCCCACAGACGGAGGAGAGGTAGGACCGAGAGAGATGAGCCAAAGAGTTCATCTGTGATCCCTCAATAGGAACTGGAATTTGTGGATGCTGGGTGAAGGGGAGGGGGGCATGTTTAATTGAGTCAGGAGGAATGTTCTGAATGCTGCTGATGGCGCTAGACATGGGGAGGGAGGGTGTGTGGAGGAGGGAGGGAGGAGGTGAGACGATACGCTAATGTGACTTTTTTCACCCCTGGACTAAAGATGCTATGAGCGGAGCTTTATGAGCTGCACACTGGACAGCAGGCACACCTTCTCTTCCCGAACACACACACACACACACACCGTCTCTTCCCGAACACACACACACACACACACCTTCTCTTCCCGAACACACACACACACACACACCTTCTCTTCCCGAACACACACACACACACACACACACACACACACACACACACACACACACACACACACACACACCTTCTCTTTCCGAACACACACACACCTTCTCTTCCCACACACCTTCTCTTCCAAACCGACACACACCTTCTCACATAGAGCAGATGCACTTTGCTAACCAACTCTCTATCACACAGCAAGCGTATGCATATTCCTCCCGCACTCCCCCACCACCCACCCACACGAGAGAAGTCAGATGCACCTTACTCTTCAACACACACACACACACGCCTGCTTGAACAGTTATTTAACCACAGAGATTAACGGCTAGCTTTCTGAACTAGCGAGCAGGGTCCCAGGAAGCCCTCTCTTCCCAAAGTCATTTACTTTGGTTTTGGTCCACCAGGTTCAAACAGCTGTAAAAACTGTTTTTTATTTTTGAAAAGATTTTTCACAGCGATTTAGTACAATGATTCCTTACAGCATTCCGTGCTTGTTTTCTCAAACTGAAATTGAGCGAACAGTGTAGAATATTATTAACCAGGACATGACGGAGCAATTTCTACATGGCCACTTGACCTGGTTTCCACTAGATAAAACACAGCCAAAATAACCTTTCCCGTTTTGACAACAGACGCAGCTCCTGCAGGAGAAATCAATAGATGAATATCACAGAAAATCCCAACACTGGTGGGTAAAGTTACTGTGAAACACAAATCATTCCACTATTGCTGCAGACATATTATGGACATTTTCTGATGCAGATTTTTTTTTAATCCTATATGTTGCACAATTGAGAAACATTGAGCAATACAAATAGCAAGGCTTATCTAGTATGCTAAGCTGCTATCCAGCATTCATGTGTTCTATCCATAGAGAAGGATGGAGTACTCTAGTGCCCAA
Organism: Oncorhynchus gorbuscha; assembly: GCF_021184085.1. Lineage (NCBI taxonomy): Eukaryota > Metazoa > Chordata > Actinopteri > Salmoniformes > Salmonidae > Oncorhynchus > Oncorhynchus gorbuscha. The sequence continues at coordinate 28,464,908 of NC_060188.1, forward strand.
AAGCCTGTTTTAGCATGGGCAGGGCCATTGGGGACTTTCACCTTTTTGTAGTCAACTGGGTGGGACTTGCTATGGTTTAGAGGGATAGTTCATAGACTGCTTGCAGGGTAAAGAAATCAATGTGTTTGAAAGATAGTGGAATCTGTGTGGGTGCTGGACAGGTAGGATGACTGACAGTGAAGGTGAACAGGTGGTCACGTGTCAGGTGACAGAGGAATGTATGAGACTGAGGCAGGAATTCCTTTAACCATAAAGTGGTATATTTACTGGTAGTCTGTGCTGCATCACAAAGGAAACAAATAACATGTATACAATCAAATTCATAATCAAAGATCAAATCATAGCAGTCATTATTAACAATTCACATTACACAATATGTTTCAAGCGTGCGCTCCAAGCCGCGCTCCGCGGTGATAACTATAAACAATAACTGAATGGCCCACTCTCCCGATCACCACAGATCATTCTGATGAAAGGTAAGAGTCGGTGGACTTACGTGGATTCATGGACGCACAGAACTTCTGGATCAGATGGATTTAGGGAAGAGAAAGCAGCGAGATCAGGCGATGGCAATTTCCTCCTTTTATAGAGTTGAGATCTGTAGGACATTTCCACCTGACCTAATTAAAGCGCCCCTGGCCCAGCTGAGTAAATGGCAATTAATTAAAGGAGTATTCCACCAACTCCATGGGCCTTTTCTACAGCCACCCCGGAAATTTGTTAATTTCCACATTCCTCAAAAGGCTCATTGCTCCCCATCCTCTGTCATCTCAGGGAGAGGAATCAGTCGGGCAACTGGCCGGATATATGTCCGGTTCCTCACCTGGATTTCCACTGATCTAACACGACCATCGGTCCCAGGCATGGTCTTAGTTATACGGCCCACCGGCCAGGAGGCTCGAGGCAGCTGAGGGTCCACCATCATTACTACTTGGCCAGTTTCCAGGCTGGCCATTTCTCTCCGCCATTTCCCTCTGTGCTGTAGACTTGGTAGGTAATCCCGAATGAATCGGGCCCAAAAATGGTCAGCTAAGATTTGGCTGTGTCGCCACCGGCGTCTGCCTACGAGGTTGGTATCAGCATACATGGCTTGAGGAAGTGACGCATCTCGGCGTCCCATCAAGAGCATATTCGGTGTAACCGGATCGGGTCAGCAATGTCTGCAGAGAGATATCCCAAGGGTTTGGAGTTCAGAATCCCTTCCACCTCTATCAGGACAGTCCTCAAGACCGTTTCAGTGACAGTTTGGTCCCCTAGTACGACTCGTAAAGCCGTCTTTACAGATTTGATCTCTCGCTCCCATGTTCCTCCAAAATGAGGAGCGCCTGGAGGGTTAAATTTGAATGAGATTTGTTGGTCCATCAGCTGATCCTGGAAGCTGGGTTCCATGGCTTTGAAGGCTTCCTCCAACCTGGCTTCTCCTGCCTTGAAGTTCGTACCTCTGTCAGCCAGGATCTCGTAGGGTTTCCCCGTCGGGAGATAAACCGCCGTAGGGCCATGAGGAAGGCTTCCGTATCCAAACTCTCCAGTAGGTCCAGGTGGACACATCTGGTTGTCATACACTTGAATAGAATGCCCCAGCGCTTTTCCACACGACGACCTAACTTGATCATCAAGGGGCCGAAGCAATCTACTCCTGTTGACCAGAAGGGTGGTTTAAGGAGGCGCAAGCGAGCAGGGGTAAATCTGCCATTTTGGGCACCGTAGCTCCGGCCCGCCATCTCTGACATTCTACGCAGGCGTATTGGTGCTTACGAATGGCTCCTCGTCCTCCAATTATCCAGTACTTCCGCCTCATCTCCCCATAGACCCTCTCTGGCCCTGGGTGGAGAAGCCGCTCATCATAACTCTTGATGAGGAGCCTGGTAAGAGGGTGTCTGGAGTCGAGGATAATTGGGTGGATAGCATCTGGGTCCAAAACCTCCGCTTGGCGCAGCCTCCTCCAACTCTGATCCCTCCAAGGATTGGATCATATTCTGGGGCAAGAGAGAAAGACGGCTGCCCTTAGCCACTTCCCCCTACCGGCTTTCAGAGCTTTTAACTCCTCAGGAAGCTAACTGCTTGTGCTTGCTGGAGGAGTAGTGTCTCTGCCGCGAGGGAGGTAGGTATAGAAGCCACCCCATCTGAGGTCTGGTTTGTGGCTGTGATCAGATCCGGCAGTGTTTGGGATTGTGTTAGGTCAGGGAGAGCTGTTGTTGGTTCCGTAGAAATGCTGTAGCATTGGGCAGACTTCCTTAACTCATGAGCTTCAGTTGGTTGCGGAGGGGCCGCACGCCTGGGGGCTGTCGGCCACTCGTTCTCTGGTTGGGACAAGAATGGTGGTCCCAAGCTCCAGCGATGGGGTTTAGCCAATTCCTTAAGGGTTTTACCTCTAGTAATGTCATCAGCAGGATTGTTTATACTATCAACATACCTCCAGTCCTGGACTTCTGTTAGGTCTTGGATTTCCGCAATGAGAGTCCCGACAAACACCTTATACCTGCAGGACTCCGACTTGAGCCATGTCAATACAGTGGTCGAATCACTCCAGTAGATGATCCTTTGGATTGGCAAGGTGAGCTCGGCTCGCAAGGTAGAGGCCAACTGGGCTCCGGAAAGGGCAGCACTGAGTTCCAGCCTAGGCATTGACAACTGCTTCTTGGGTGCGACCCTGGACCTGGCCATGACAAAGGAGACATGGGTGTGGCCTGCCTTATCCTCCACTCTAAGATAGGAAACCGCCCCATAAGCTCGCTCCGAAGCGTCACAGAACACATGCAGTTCCAGGCATGATCCCAGTTGGTCAACACAGGATGGTACATAACATCTTGGCATTTGGACATCAGAGAGCTCCGTTAACTCAGTTTCCCAACAGATCCATCGTTCCACTAGGTCAGCTGGGTGGATTGGTTCATCCCAGTCCCTCTTGGTCTGCCACAGTTCCTGGACTAAGACTTTGGCCCGTGTTGTATATGGCAGGATATACCCAAGGGGATCGTATTGACTGGCCAGGGTCCGATAGATGGTGCGCAGAGTGGGGGTTTCGGTGCGCAGAGTGGGGGTTTCGGTACTCGGGGATGAGCGGTGCTTATACCCCAGGGTATCCGGTAGGCAGCTCCACCTCAGTCCTAGAGTGGGCTCTTCTGGGTTAGCACCAGACTGCGTTAGCCATAGTTCACTGCTACTGGACCTAGCTTGTGGCGGGAGGTGCTGGATAACCTCCGCTCTGTTACTAGCCCACTGTCGGTCCTCAAATCCCCCTTTGGACAGGAGATTCCGCACTTTATCAAGGAGTGATTTCGCTTCAGCCGTGGATGGGATGCTTTGTAAGCAGTTATCCACATAGAAGGCATTTTCCACTGAATCCAATACTTCTGGGTCACTGTCTGGATGCTCCCGTGCGTGTCTCTGCAGAGCGTATATGGCACAGCAAGGACTGCAGGTGGTGCCGAATGGGAGTACCTGCCATTCATAGATTGTGGGCTCTGCATCTCGTTCCGTATTTCGCCATATGAACCGGAGCAGTGTGGTGTCGGAAGGCAGTAAACGAATCTGATGAAACATGGCTTTGATGTCTCCACTGATGGCTGTAGAGTGCTGCCGGAACCGGAGAAGGACACCGAGCAAGGAAGGACCTAAGGTTGGTCCGGGGAGTAGACAGTCATTCAGGCTTTGACCAGCTGCTTGGAATGAACAGTTGAAGACAAGTCTATACTTCCCACCATGTTGCTGGATAACATGGTGAGGGAGATACCAGGATTCACGGAGTGCGTTTCCCTCTTCATGAGCTGTCACTTCAGTGACGTAGCCTGCCTTCACAAGGTTATGAATCTCTCGGTTATGAACTTCTGCAAGCTCAGGATTCTTCACCAGGCGTCGCTCTGTTCCACGCAGTAGTGGGAGTACAGCCCGTGTCGTGGTTGCCAGAGGAGGATGGTTGGGCACCCGTAGCAGTGGGGTTGCATACCTGCGAACTCCATCCATTTCAGTGGTGGTGGTGCTCTTCTCCAGGAGGTCTAATGCATAGGAGTCATTTTTCGAGCGAGTGACCTCCTGTAGCTTCCGGTTGGAGAAGGTGTCCATCTTCCATAGCATCTCAACATTCGAAGGAGGTCAGTGGCTGCATCTGGATTGCTTCTGGTGAAGAGGACTTGCTGTGACTGTACAGCTTGGGTGGAGAGAAGTAGATGGGATGGACCTTGCACAGCCCAACCCAAGGATGTATGGACAGCAATGGGTCCTCCTTCTGGTCCAGCTCGTATAGGCTCAGTCGGGGTGACGAGATGTGGGTGGTCTGACCCAATCAGGATAAGTGGTGCTACTCTGGCCAGGTTAGGAAGAGGCAATCCTCGTAGATGAGGATATTGTTTCTGTAGAACACTTACCGGGCAGGAGTGCTCTGCGAGATTCAAGCCATCTGCCGTGAAGGCATTGGTGATGTTATAGGCCACGCCCCTGTTTCCTGAAGGTGAAATGCTGAAGGTTACAGCAGAGCCTTTCATTTGGATAACATCGTGTCGCACCGTTCTGAGATTAAGGGTCTCGGGGGTCCCTTCCAGGTTAAGCTGACGGGTGGCCGCTGTGAGAATGATTGTTCTTTCTGACCCATCATCTAGAATGGCGAATGTATCAATGCTTCTCCCTTCACTTTGCAGAGTGACCTTGACCACCTTCAACATGACCCTTGGAGATCGGTTCTGCTGGTCGAGATACAGCTCCTTTGCAGCTCCTACCATGAGCATACTCTGCTCCTTCTTTGCTTGGGGAAATAGATCATGCAACACGGTGAGATGGATTTCTTTACAGCGGTTGCAGGGTTTCCTCAATGTGCAGGTCTCCACCTTATGGCTACGGGCACACTTGTAGCATCGCTCGCCTGAAGTGATCCAGGCCTTCAATTGAGTTTGAGTGAGCTTTTTTACTCTGGGGCATGAGCCAAGGAAGTGCCCCTTACTATTGCAATATGGGCAGTAAGGCTGGAATTTGATGTTCTTGCTCTTGAGAGGGGTCTTCTTCCCGGGTTCCTCCCGGCCTCACTATTTAAGTACATGGTAGTGGGATTTGGCCTGTTCTGTCCCTGCTGGCGTTCAAACTCCTTCCTTCCCCCTGTGGCTATGGCGGAGATTGTGGCCTGGTGAGCGATGCTCTTCGCCTTTGCCTTCACCTCCAACCATGTGGCCAGGTCTCTGAGAGCATAGGTGCTTCTCGAGCCCTCTTTCAGGATGCCCTTATTCAAACAATGTTCAATGAAACTGTCTCTGAGGTACACTGGAAGTTTGCTAAGAAGCCTGTCCACGTGGGAGCCACATTTTAGCTCGTTCCCGTCCTCTCCTTCAACGGATTGGAGCATAGAGGTCAGGGATTGGACAGCCAGGGAGAATTCTTGGAAGGCAGCATGGTCTCCCATTTTAATTGGAGACGTGTTCAGGATGTTGTTTAGTTCATTCTGGACTAGCTGACGTGGCTCACCATATCTTGCCTTCAGGGCCTGGAGAGCTGTCGTGTATGGTGTTGCGGAATGCATAAAGGATTGGGCCAGTCTGTATGCACTTGGAAACCGCAAATGATCCATTAGTACTTGGTATTTGTAGCGTTCTGACAGATGACTGTGAATACCCAGTAGACTCTCCAATGCCATTTCCAAAAGGACAAATTCACTCTCCTTTCCGTTTTCAAAGTATGGCAGTTTGGGTCTGGGAATTCCATAGGCTGAGGCTACTAGAAGTTTCATAATGTTGGCTCCCTCTTCTGGTTGCGTGAAGGATAAACCCGGGACTTCTGATGAGCCCACTGTGGCCTCATTGGGCCGGTCACCTACTGTCCCAGACCCACCATTTGTGGCAGCCGGAATTGGGCGAGAGCCCTCCGACCTGTTGTTTGAGGACTGGCCTGGCCCTGGATGAAAGGAACGATTTGCCTTGGTTGGTAATTGGCGGAAAGGCGAAGGAGTGATGCTTTGTCCAGATGGAGGAATGCTAACTTGTGTCACTGGCATAGAGGGCGTTGGCGGAGCGGCCCGTCTCCCGTGCTCCATGTTGGCTGTTGACCCCGGAGCCTCCGAGGACTGTGTGCCATGCTGTACCAGAGGGGCAGATTGGGAAAGAAAGGCAGACAGTTCAGGTCCATGTGGAGGGGTGGTCAGGTCAACTCCCTGTTCGTTCCTCTCCAGGAAGGATGAGACCATCCGTGCCTCCTCTAATTCCCTTCTGGCTTGACGGTGCCGTCGCTGCTGTGCCAGGTCCTTGGCAATGAATTCCCTTTCCTGTAGAGCTCTACGGGCCTGCACATCCAATTGGTGACATCGTTCGTCAGCCTGTCGTTCCTCCTCAATCTGACGCTCAATTTCCTCCAAAGCTAATAGTTTCATCCTCTCTTGTAGGACAGCGTTCTGTGAATTGCTGAGGGCTAGTGAATGGCGGCTGCCATGGCCACTTCCAAAGGGGTATCCACTGGTCGAACTCCCACTCCGTCTAGAGTGCTTCGACGATTTCCCATTAGTTAAGGGGTGAGCGGAGCCTGCCTCTGGAAGCTGGTCGACCTGTGCAGTGGGAGTTACCTCTTCCATAGGTTCCTCACGTAGACCACTTTCCTGCTCCAAAGCAGTTTCCGGTCCTTGGCTCAGAGGGGATGGTTGATGGCTGAAACATATAGTTGATCCATCAACTCTTTGAGCTCTGGTGGGCTTGCCCTTTGATGTCGGAACCTCGACCACATAGTCCTTAAGATAACCAGGTGCTTGCCTGGTTCTTCTGGTGCTCCTGGTGGTTGAGGATGAAGCCTTTGTTGCTTTAGGCTTAGCTCCTGGATATTTCCTTTGTTCCAAGACCTTTCCCTCAGCTGCTCTCTCCTCCTCTCTTCTTCCTTCCAGTGGAGACAATTCTTCCCTCTCCGCCTCCATTTCCTTTTCACCTGTCTTTGGTTCAGTCATCATCCGGCTCAAAGGACCATTGAAAGATTAGTGGAATCTGTGTGGGTGCTGGACAGGTAGGATGACTGACAGTGAAGGTGAACAGGTGGTCACGTGTCAGGTGACAGAGGAATGTATGAGACTGAGGCAGGAATTCCTTTAACCATAAAGTGGTATATTTACTGGTAGTCTGTGCTGCATCACAAAGGAAACAAATAACATGTATACAATCAAATTCATAATCAAAGATCAAATCATAGCAGTCATTATTAACAATTCACATTACACAATATGTTTCAAGCGTGCGCTCCAAGCCGCGCTCCGCGGTGATAACTATAAACAATAACTGAATGGCCCACTCTCCCGATCACCACAGATCATTCTGATGAAAGGTAAGAGTCGGTGGACTTACGTGGATTCATGGACGCACAGAACTTCTGGATCAGATGGATTTAGGGAAGAGAAAGCAGCGAGATCAGGCGATGGCAATTTCCTCCTTTTATAGAGTTGAGATCTGTAGGACATTTCCACCTGACCTAATTAAAGCGCCCCCTGGCCCAGCTGAGTAAATGGCAATTAATTAAAGGAGTATTCCACCAACTCCATGGGCCTTTTCTACAGTGTTATTTCTTAATTTGGGTGAACTATCCCTTTAAGGGAGGAACTCATAATTCTCACCAGGTCATCAGGATGGATCAGCCAATTAATTATACTTGTGCGCAAACATTCCATAACTACAGGTGGCAATAAAAAGCCAACCTTGGTTTTATACCTGTTCAAACAACACATTCCAGATGGGAGTATGGACCCTTTCAGTTTGTTTACCAACTCATGAAAACAGTACAAAAGAAAATTGACTACAACAAAATGGAGACGGCCTCAATGGCGCTGCCCGTGCGCTCACAGATGCCATAATGGGCCAGATACAAAGAGGAGTCCTCTATCATTCTCTATGGTCATATTATGAAAAAGTGGAAGCATCTAGCTGTGAAAGCATTCGACCTGGTAGCCATAGGAGTTGTTTTTTACAGTATGTACATCGTGTTGAACATTTGTCTTGTTTAAGTTTATGGTCCTTTGTAGCTCAGTTGGTAGAGGGTTCGATTCCCGGGACCACCCAAACATAAAAAGTGTACGCACACATGACCGTAAGTCGCTTACTATTGACTGTAAGCCTTACTATTTTGCATTAACATTTTAGTCACTTGGCAGACGCGCTAAATGACTACATTATATTAGAGCCTGGTATACACAGCTTTCAAATGGAAAACATTCCACACGTTTTTTGGTGTCCAAGTGACATTGACAAGAGATTTCATACCCAAGGGGGAGGAGAAATGGACAAAGAGAGCGAGATAACGAGAGGGAGCGACAACGAGACAAGCACACACTAAGTGTAATATACCACACATTAAGGAAGTTGCACACACAGTGTTATGGTGTAGAATAATGTAAGTATATATTGTATGTAGTCTATAACCAATCTATTATCACAGTGATGGATAAGGCTGGCCTGTGGAATAACTGCAGCGGTATTTTGTTGATCCAATTTCTGAATAGATCCAATTCTTTGTTGATCTAAAAAGAAATATGAGAACTCCCTTGAAATGATTAGATTTGAAAGAGTGAGGAATGGAGAGAGAGAAAAAAAAGAGTTGACACTGAAAGCAGGGCACGTGGCAATGGAGGAGGGAAGTCAGGGTGGAGGGGGAGGAAGGTCAGGGGGTCAGGGTGGAGGAGGAGGGAGGTCAGGGTGGAGGGGGAGGAAGGTCAGGTGGTCAGGGTGGAGGGGAGGGAGGTCAGGGCGAGAGATCAGGGGTCAGGGTGGAGGAGCAGGGAGGTCAGGGTGGAGGAGCCGGAGGTCAGGGTGGAGGAGGCGGGAGGTCAGGGTGGAGGAGGCGGGAGGTCAGGGTGGAGGAGGCGGGAGGTCAGGGTGGAGGAGGCGGGAGGTCAGGGTTGAGGGGGAGGGAGGTCAGGGTTGAGGGGAGGGAGGTCAGGGTGGAGGGGGAGGGAGGTCAGGGTGGAGGGGAGGGAGGTCAGGGTGGAGCGGGCGGGAGGTCAGGGTGGAGCGGGCGGGAGGTCAGGGTGGAGGGGGAGGGAGGTCAGGGTGGAGCGGGAGGGAGGTCAGGGTGGAGGGGAGGGAGGTCAGGGTGGAGGAGGCGGGAGGTCAGGGTGGAGGGGGAGGGAGGTCAGGGTGGAGGGGGAGGGAGGTCAGGGTGGAGGAGGCGGGAGGTCAGGGTGGGGGGAGGGAGGTCAGGGTGGAGCGGGAGGGAGGTCAGGGTGGAGCGGGAGGGGGTCAGGGTGGAGGGGGAGGGAGGTCAGGGTGGAGGGGGAGGGAGGTCAGGGTGGAGGGGAGGGAGGTCAGGGTGGAGGGGAGGGAGGTCAGGGTGGAGGGGATGTCATAAGGTGAACGCACCAATTTGTAAGTCGCTCTGGATAAGAGCGTCTGCTAAATGACTTAAATGTAATGTAATGTAAATGTGAGGGGAGGGAGGTCAGGGTGGAGTTGGAGGGAGGTCAGGGTGGAGCGGGAGGGAGGTCAGGGTGGAGCGGGAGGGAGGTCAGGGTGGAGCGGGGGAGGTCAGGGTGGAGGGGGGAGGTCAGGGTGGAGGAGGCGGGAGGTCAGGGTGGAGGGGAGGTCAGGATGGAGGGGGGGTAGAGCTCATTATGGAGCTGATCACCCGTGGAGGAGGTGTGTGTTCTCAAAGTAGAGAGATTAATGTCACCTGGTTATGTTTATAGACAGGGTCCCATGTTGAGTTAAGAGGGTGTGAGAGAGGGAGAGAAAGAGGGAGAAAACGTGCCTTTCTTCGATAATGAGGGACTTCTGTTAAGTCGGTGCGGTAGGTTATGAAGTGCCTCAATGCCGATATGTGCTTATGTGCTTATGTGCTTATGTGCTTGTGTGCGTGTGTGCGTGTGTGCGTGTGTGCGTGTGTGTGCGTGTGTGCGTGTGTGTGTGTGTGAATATGCTGGATGTCTTTGTATGTCTGTGTATTTAAGTGTACGACTGTGAATGTACCGCAGTCTTTATTCATTCATCAAGGGGATGTAGAAGTATGTTTACATGTAGACTCCATCATCGGCTGCATCTAGCATGAAACAAGTATGATCGTCGCATACTTGTGTTGCTCAGCATGCGGTCTCCCTGCTGGGCTTTGTGTTTGTGCAGGATTCAGGTAGCCGGAAAACCATTCTCTTCGGCTAACATTCCACTGCCATTCCAAATGACAAGGAGTAGCAAAGGAGTGGAATGTTAGCTAAAAGAGACTGGTACCCAGGCTAGGGTTGAGGGAGAGATTAACTATGGGTGTTAATTAGCAAGGCGGGGCTCATCGGCTGCCTTCTAATCACACTACACAGCATCGTGTGTGTGTGTGTGTGTGTGTGTGTGTGTGTGTGTGTGTGTGTGTGTGTGTGTGTGTGTGTGTGTGTGTGTGTGTGTGTGTGTGTGTGTGTGTGTGTGTGTGTGTGTGTGTGTGTCAGAGATATTATGAACTCACATCTGGACAACATCTGCGGGGGTGCTGTGTTTGGGGCGGGGTGTAGATGTTTGTGCCCCTGTTTTCAGCACCACACACAAACACAGTGTAGTGTTTCTTCAACTGTGTTTTTGTATGCGTGTCCATGGCCAGGGAGAGGCCTTGAGTAGCAGCCCGACGTCACTTATTTAGTCTGTGGTTTGAGCCAATGGCAGCCTGTGTGGATGGTGTGTGTGTTTCAGTGTGTGTTTTGTATTAGTAAAGATTTCACTTTTTGCCGATGAACATATGCATTTGGGTAGTGGAGAGAGAGAACTACAGTGTTTGTGTGTATTTACTTGATGTGTGTCACAGGAGCTTGGTGGCACCTTAATCGGGGAGGACGGGCTCATGGTACTGACTGGAACGGAATTGGTGGAATGGTATCAAATCCATTAAACACGGTTTCCATGTGGTTGATGCCATTCCATTTTAACAGACATTATTATGAGCCATCCTGCCCTTAGCAGCCTCCACTGGTGTGTGTGTGTGTGTGTCTCACCTTTGAGCAGCAGTGGTGTGAAGGGGATGAGGGGGGGTCTGAGGCTGCCCATCAGGTCTCTGTATGACTTGTGGTTCCTGGATGGATCCTGAAAAACAACACCACGTTCACTCACTCACCCTTCACTAAATGTGCCTTATAAATGAACCCATAGCCACATACAGATTGGGGTCATTTACTTTTTGAGGTCAGAAGACCTCTTATGAATCTTGACTGACTGAAATGGAACTTAGCCCAACCCTGATATACAGTAAGCCCATATTATAAGGACTCCCTTAACTGTCCCCTTGGAGACCCCGAACAGCCACTCACCGCAATGCTCTCAAACTGCTGGAACTGCTTCCTGAACTTCCCAGGGAGGCCCTGCCACAAACCACAGACAAATAGTCCCCAGAGTTATAAACAAATCCCTACGCCAGTGTGTTTGCTGACGTGTATGTTGACTGTGTGTGCATGGAGGGGTGTGTATCACAGGAAGTTGGTGGCACCGTAACCGGGGAGAACGGGCTTGTGGTAATTGCAGGAGCAGAATCAGTGGAATGGTATCAAATACATCAAACGCATGGTTGCCATGTGGTTGATGCCATTCACTCCGTTCCAGCCATTATTATGAGCCGTCCTCCCCTCAGCAGCCTCCACTGGTGTGTGTGTGGGGGGGTTTTACCTCCCAGGTGAGGCGAAGGCGGCTGACTGCAGGGTTGTCCAGCCCCAGGACCACAGCTAGGAAAGACAGCAGGTCCTGCTGCTGCTTACACCTGGAGTACATACACACACACACACACACACACACGTTAGATATGACTAGACAATAACACACACTTCACCATAAACTAACACCATAAAACACACTGCTAGGAATGACCAAATAACACTACTTGGCACTAATCTAAACTATTATCGTGACCATTCACACTATTAAAACATATCATCAAATTGGCACATAATTCAATAGGACTGACAAGACACCCGGAACTCACAGAGCTGCGATCTTGATGAACTTGCGGAGGAGCTGCACCCTCTTAGGCAGCGACTGGCACTGCAGGATCTCGGTGGCGACCCAATGCTGCACCTCGCTGCATCGCTGCAATACCAGCTCAAGGTTGAGGGGGCGCCAGCGAGCCTGCTCGCCGTGGAACACGTAGCACACAAACTCCACCTGGACATAATGTAGAAACGTACAATAAGTCTAGAGCATCGAAAATGTAGGTAGACCACACACAGCATAAAAAGTTCTCGTCGCTGCTAACTTTTTGTTAACTGCTAACTTTTTTTTGTGCAATTATTTAGCAGAGGTTCTGCCCAGTACTATCAGCTCCACCAATCACGGACCTCATGCACGCAGCTGAAGAGCTCCCAGTCAAACACTACCAGCTGAGTGGCTACCTCCTCAGCACTCATGTCATGTAGTTTACTGTCGCCGGGCGACCAGTGGATCTCCTCAGGTAAGGGAAGCTAAAAGAGAAACAAAAAGAGGCGTCTTACCAGAGAAGCTTTGGACTAAAACACCATTGTTTCATCTCCTTGGCATATTTCTTTTGGACTAAAACACAATTGTTTCATCTCCTTGGCATATTTCTTATATTGGTAACTTTCTGAGAACTATAATGAATCAAATGTAAACAATGTTTAGTCCAAAATGGCCACCAGCCAGGGCTTTTCATTCCTCTCCATTGTTAAGTGAGAACTCGTGCACTAGGACTCACCAGGCTCTCCAGCTCGGAGGGCTCGCAGGCAAACAGGTGAGTGTTGACTCCCAGGGTGGTGAAGACTGCCTCGTCGCTAGGCCGGAAAGCGGCCTTCTCTGAGAACACAACAACACAGATGAGCTCACACATCAGCACACACGCAATGGATTAGTAGAGATTCCAGCGAACACATAACAAAAAGCACAGAGAGACATGCCAGAACATCAACAAACTGTTTTCATCTCCATAGAGTCAAATCACTTTTGGCAGCTTAGCTCCAAGCAGTGGTGGGTAGTCATTTGTGGATTTAAATCTAAACCTCTTTGTGGATGTAAGCGTCGCTGTTCAAACAATCATGTCAAAGCTTGCATTGTCTGATTGGGTGTTTTGGTTGTTGAAGTGTTTTTTTTCCCCCTGCACAACGCAAATCAAAAAGTAGGCATGGCGAGAAGTAATCGTAGGTTTAATGTATACAGTATCTGTGTGTGTGTGTGGGCCAGTGTGTGTGTGTGTGTGTGTGTGTGTGTGTGTGTGTGTGGTCCTACCCCCAGCGGAGGTGACAGCCACCAGCAGCAGGTTGCCAGGTTGGGTTGGCTGGTCTTCGCTGTACTGCAGCTTCTCCCTGACCAGCGCCAGGATCTCCCCCACGCGGCACGACAGACGGCTGCGGATCGTCACGTACGAGTGGTCCGGCGTGTACACCCTGCAAAAGACTGTGCGCACACACACACACCCATTTAAACTTCACCCACATGGCTCTAGTGTGTACAACATTTGTCCCATATCCTCATATCTGTTGGCCTGTATATTAAGACCTTAAAGGAAAATACCACTCAAACAATATTTTTGGCTTAAAACAATATTTTGGTCCACTGTTGATCTGGTCCACTCTTTTGACTGTGAGAAATTACATTTTCAAGATATAGAACTTTCAAAATACAGAAAGTGTCACAGTATGATGCGTTTTGCATCACATCCTGTCTCACTCACTCTCGTCTGATCCCCGGAAGGCCTCTCTGGGCTGCAGACAGGCGTCGATGCGGCGGAAGTGGCGGAAAAGAGGACGCACCTGCTTCTTCCGAATCTCCTTGTCCTCCTCGGAGCTGCTTAGGAAAACACAGTAGACGGTCTGTCAGTCTATGCATCCTTTCAAAGCCAGCTAGTTTGTATTTGGCTGTGATGGCTTGTGTGCTACAGTGGGATGGATCCAAAGGCCTGTATGTACCGTCGCTTGTAAGCAAGTAGATCGTAATTAATAGGGGCCAGAGTTCTTCCTTGCAAGGTCAAGGTAAACTCCTAGCCCTATTTATAGGGGAAGGCACCACAATAGTTGAAGTGCAAGAAAAGCCAGTGTGAGCTAGGAGGCTATAGGAGAAACCAAGGCCATTAAAAACAACCTATTACACTAATTAACAGTGATTATTGCACAAAGGCTTTGACTAAACCAAGAGGTGCGACACAGCAATATCCCGCTGCAACGCCTTTCAACAGCCCCAGAATACCAGAAACGCTAGCAGACTGGTGCTAAAAGACGAGGCTGCGGGTTCGGTGTGTGTGTGTGTGTGTGTGTGTGTGTGTGTGTGTGTGTGTGTGTGTGTGTGTGTGTGTGTGTGTGTGTGTGTGTGTGTGTGTGTGTGTGTGTGTGTGTGTGTGTGTGTGTGTGTGTGTGCTTGCGTGTGTATCTGGCTGGGGTGGATGTGTGACTTACGGGCATTGGAGGATCTCGGTCCAGCGCTGAAGCTTCAGCACGTCTTCCACGAGCTCAGGGAACTGACTGAGTTGTTGGACTGCACACAGATATAGCTCCTGAGGCAGAGGAGAGACATGACTTTCAGAGAGCGAGTGCACTTTGTGCCTCTGTCTGTGTGTCTACCAGCACTGTGTGGGCAGTTGCAGTTGGTCACTAGATGTGCTGCTGGACAGACAGACTGCATCTACAGTGTTCTGAGAGAAAGGAGCGAGAGAGAAAGAAAGCGAGACAGAACACTACAGAGCGATAGGTAGACGACAGTGGCGACAGAACGGAGCAGTGTTAGAGGCCATGAAGCGAAACCGACAGATGTGTTTTTAATGTCAATATAGAAGGAAAGATCGAAGAGGCCAAAAGCCTCATTTCCCAAGGTGTGTTCAGCTGAGTCATTTCCGTCACCATGACAACCGGGGCGGCCCTAACAGGCTGCCGCCAGAATCAACACTCCACACACAGCTCCCACCCAGAGAGAACGCCACAGCACACGGCCTTGATGCCAGGCTGCTTGGATGGAAGAGCAGGTGTGTGTGTGTGTGCTTGTAAAGTGCGTGTTTAACACTAACGAGTTGTTAGATCTCACGCCATCGTCCTGCTGGATGTCTGTTTGTGTGTGCGTTCGTGGTGTATCTGTGTGTATGTGCGCACGGGTATGTGCATATGCGTGCGTGTGTGTGTGTGTATGTGCGCACGCGTGCGTGCGTGTGTCTGTGTGTGCGTGTGTGTGTCTGTGTGTGTGTGTGTGTATGTGTGTATGTGCGCACGCGTGTGTGTGTGTGTTTGTTCCATTAATGTGTGCTGGGCCAGTACCTTGGGGAAGCTGTTGGACCTCTCACCCTCTTCCTGCAGCAGTTCTCTGTATGTGTCCAGGTAGCGGAAAGCAACACTCAGCACAGCCTGCTTCCTCTCTGCTCCGTCCCAGCTGGGCCAGCCCTCCCCTGCCTTCCCCTCCACACCGAATCTGAACCCAGAGTCAAGGGGGAAAAACACCACAGAGACCGAGAGAATATCTACTGATGGCTGTCATGAGGAGATTAATATTGAAGTTGGGGAAGATATGGAATCATTTGGAGAAAGCTATTTTCTAGTACTTGTTTACTATCCACACCAAAATGATTTATATGCCACACTAGCAAAGGATACACACACACACACTTTGTAAGTCTATCATAGTTGCACAACGTTGAGTACCTTCACGCACACACCACACTGACAGAAGGCACACATTAAATTACCACTCACACAAGCACATGCAGGCACTCAAAAACACCCTGTAGAAACTCTAATAAACTCACTGAAACACACAGCTGTAGAACCATGGTCACCAGACACGCCGATGGAAAAACACAGTATTTCAGTGCGGTGTTCAGAGTCAAACAAGCAACCTGTAATTACAGTTTAGCCAGAGGAGAGCAGAGAGCTGTGTGGTGAAGGCTCAGACACACCCATCCATTGCACACACACACACACACACACACACACACACACACACACACACACACACACACACACACACACACACACACACACACACACACACACACACACACACACACACACACACACACACACACACACACACACACACACACACACACACACACACACACACACACACACACACACTCCTTTTCCCTCCAGCTCCCAGCCACAGCAGGAGGAGAGGAGAGCATCTTAGCAAATAGAGCAGTAATGAGTTTTGAAGAGCTCTGCACGGTTCAGCACCAGAATTTGTGTGATATTGGGATATTTTTCATCCGGTGACTTGAGGTATACCATCATGCGTCTATGTTGGACTCGCCACCAAAGAGGAGTCATACGTGCGCACGCATGCAGACACGCATGGGGAAACCTGCCATCCTATCCTAAATATAAAGAAGGGACTACCCACCGGACTCCACGGCTACACTGAAGGGGACCATCCCTGACACCCTCCTCTATTTCAGACGCCAATCCAAGTCCACCACAGGCCTGTGACCTACAAAACTCACACACTAAACAGTTTTTATCAATGCCCTGGATCACATTCCAGATCTAGTCATCCTATAGCTATGATCCCCTGTTCACCTGCTTCTCCCAGCTCCAGAAACCGCAACCTAACCTTAAGGCCAGCTGCTGGGTTTATATTGCACTGCAGTATCTTATTCTCTCGGTTTTGTTCCATTGGGTTGAGTTCTATTGCTGGTGTGAGAGTTTGGCCCCAGCTTCCACAGTGGCTTGGAGTCCCTCCAAAGCTCTTCAACATAGCCGGGGTTCTGGGCTTTGATCGCTCAGCCACTACAAGTGTAGTGTGTGTGTGTGTGTGTGTGTGTGTGTAGGGTCTGGGATGAGTTACTCAGGGAGAATGACCTAAAGGGAGGAACTCTCAGTGTTCCTAATGGAATGGGAGGTAGCATTTGTTTTCATTTCCAGAAGGAAGCCAAACGTGTTTCCACAACAGAAGATCTGATTAGGGCCAGCGAGACTGAGGGAGAGGTGTGGATGGAGAGAGGGAGAAGAGAAACATAATAGGTGGGAGAGAAAGACAGCGGGAGGGAGGAGGAGAGGGGAAAGGGTTAAGCGGTACAATGGAGAACAGGCTGGATCATTGATCATGTGTAAGAACACCCCCTTCCCCCCACGCACACACACACTGGGGCGTCTCACTAGGGCCCAGACAAGCTGCATTAAGGGCAGCGAGGCATGCGGACGGTCTTTCTCAGAATGCCTTTGTGTTGCAGTCTCCGTCGAGAGTCCCATTGTCGCCTGGAGGGCCGATCAGGCCTCTAAAACACACACAGCCAGGGTCTTCAGCGAGGGAATGGAGGTCAGACACACTGAACGGGGGTTCTGGGAGAAAAGGGGGTGTAGTGTCCGTCCAGACGTAGACCACTATCCCTTACACACAGACATGCACCGACAGACACACAAATGCACACAGACACACATAATATCTAGTGGAATCTCATCACTAAAGATGAATGTCTACTTACAGTACATACAGCCTTCAAAAAAGAAAGTGATCATAATGGGGGGGCTATCATAATGGAGGAAAATTAAGATTCTAAAGCCAGAGATAGGCAGGATAATATCATTGCTGTAAATATGTTAATTGTAGATAGGCAGAAGCCTCATATCATATCTCTTGGTCCACTGTAGTGTAATAATATGAGAAAGGGAGTTAGCCACGAGGCTGACGTTAAGTAGCAGTGTGGCTCATTGCCAATGAATGCACTACTACTGCGGCCCAAATCCCAGCTCTGCGTCAGGGACTGTTGCTCAACTTTACTGAACCCCCTGTGGTGGTGCCAAAACAGAAACACTGTTCCTTGGCTTGGTGCAGACGGGAACCAGAGGCGTTGTTGTTACTAAGGAGTCTTCGGTTCTTAAACCTTTGGTCGAGCGCTCCTGCCAAGTTACGAGCAACAGCACTGGATAATCTTACTCAAATTGAGCGCCGGCCTGACTGAGTAGCCTAATATGGCTTTGATACTGTAGAAAATATAAATATTCATAACAATTACATTTTATTATTAGAATATATATATATTTTTAAATCGGCTAATTTGCAAGAGCTTTTACCTGAACACTGTGAACACACATGTTCCATAAAAAACAGCCCTAGCTTTTAACATAGCGGACATCATATGCTAGGCTACTTAACGTGTTGCTTCAAAAAGACAAAAGATAACCTTTTCTAAAGCAAAAAAAAATAACAAAAAAAAACATTGTCCATGTCCAAATTCGGTGTCAAGGCAAGTTCAGTGCCATTGTTTATATTAGCCTAGCGAGGTAAGTGGCGTTGAACAAAACAGCATTATCTTGGTGCTAACGAGCACTCGGACAGGAAACCAGAAGTGGGCCACCCTCGCCTTGCACAGCGGATGGGAGTGCTCAGACCGAGCCTTCCTGCATCCCAATTCTTCCTGGGGATGTCTGGGAAGGGTGTGTAGGTGTGTGTATGTTTACACATTGGGGCTCCCAGGTCAGGCTAGGCCAGGAAGGAAAGGGAAGGTAAAGGATACTGCTGGAGTAGGACCTGCTGGAACCTGTCTGAGGCCAGGAAGATGGGGTGAGTCAACATGAAGTCATCCAGGAGGGTTTCTGTGGAAACGAGAGAGAGAAAGAGGGAGGGAGACAGAGAGAGGTAGGGAGGGAGACAGAGGGAGAAAGGATAGAGAATGGAGGAAAGGGAGAGGGAGAAGAAAATGGGCAGAAAAGAGTGTAAGAAAAAGGGATTATGAAGAGGGGATATTGGGAGATAGGAGAGGAAGAGAGAGCGGGAGAGAGAAAAGCATGTTAATTATGCATGGCTGTGCTTCTACAGCCGGTACAGCTGTATCTCCACTGTACTTGTTCAACCAGTCGTGCCCCAAAAGCTCAAATTTGATTATGGTGTCAGAGAGAGATAAAAAAAATGGGTGTCTGAAATCCCTTAACGTCACCTTTGTCTGCTGTTAAATCCCTGGCCCTGCTACTGGGCTAAGATAAATCCTGTCTCAGTGAAACCGCCACCTGGTCCTCTGTGCTCCAATTCAGTCTATAGCTCTACACACCAGAGGGGAGGCATATTTATAAACCCTGACTAGGAGTCTCGGACCGGCTGGACTGCGGTTAAATCGCTCCAATCCCACTAAATCAGATGAGATTTCAATGACTTGTGAGGTGGTGTTGTTATTATTATTATTATTTCAAATGACAACAAACGAGACGGATGAAATTGGAAAGTGTAGGCCTATTTCCTCTCTGGTTAGGGGGAAGTTGTTACTCTGGAAAAGCAGTAGACAGAGTGTGGAGGGATTGTTCCCGGTGACAGGATATACTTTCTCTAGTTTACTGCTGGTGTTATGGGGATAAGCAGGCTAGTGGATACTTAACCTCGCAGGGTCAGACATATGAGTTAAAGAGTGTTGTATTTTACAGACAGATATTAACACACTGACCATCAACAAGACACCACACGCACACTAGGGGTGTGAGGATGTTGACAATATAGGCCTGCAGACGCGTGTTCAGGATATGTAACGACAACAAACAAAAAAAACCAAAGGTTTTGATGAAAATGACTAGAAGCTGAGGCACAAAAACGGGTGCCCCCACATTCCATTACCCAGAGTGCATCATTAAGAGAGCACTCACTAGCCGTGCTAATCAAACTGCCCCCATGCTCAATCCCAGACTGAGACCGTCACAAACGGAACCCACTGACCTCTGAGGGAGTGCTTGTGTGTGTGTGTGTGTGTGTGTGTGTGTGTGTGTGTGTGTGTGTGTGTGTGTGTGTGTGTGTGTGTGTGTGTGTGTGTGTGTGTGTGTGTGTGTGTGTGTGTGTGTGTGTGTGTGTGTGTGTGTGTGTGTGTGACAGAATTTGGCACACGTTGGAGCGGGGCTGGGACAGTGGAATGGCAATACCTGCTTTGAATTCATAAAGCATAGAAAGCATGGAGGCGTTGCTGTTCGATCACTACTAGATTAAGACCTGTTCAGACCGCTCGTCCTCCTGGCTACTCTAACTATATTTCAACAGGAAAGAAAAGACAAATACTGTGCGACATTGGATATTGCGAAAACTACAGAACCAATTCTCTGCGTGTGATTCTATCGCTTGATTGTAATAGAGGCTTCTGATCCACTCCCTTCCCCTGAAGTATCCACTACATATGGTAATTAGGCACTTCCAATGAATGTAATATATTTGTCGGTGTCCGCGTGTGGATGACATTTAAATATGTGTGCTTGTGTGGTATTTTGCGGGTTCGACTGTGTGCATGCTAGTGTGTGGCTGTGTGTGTTAAAACGTGCTCGTTTGTGGGCTAATGTGGGAATCTGCAGTCGTTGCGTGCTGCAGCGAGAGAGTCCACGCATCGTCGACCTCTTGGCAGTACTGGTTTCCCACAGTTGCCTGGGAGATGCCACGTTGAGTGGCTGCAGTGAGACGGAGCCCAGAGAGCGAGAGAGAGAGAGAGCGGCAAAAGATGAGCAGAGGAAGTAGACAGCGCGATAAAAAAAAGAAAGAGTATGAAAGTCAGACGACAGGCAAAGCACAGAGAGAGAGAGAGAGAGAGAGGAAAGAGAGAGCGAGAACGTGGGTGGAGGGGGAGAAACAAATGGGATGCAAAAGAGAGAGAACCAGAGGAAAGAGAGGAGAGTGCATGAGAAAGAGAGAGAACCAGAGGAAAGAGAGGAGAGTGCATGAGAAAGAGAGAGAACCAGAGGAAAGAGAGGAGAGTGCATGAGAAAGAGAGAGAACCAGAGGAAAGAGAGGAGAGTGCATGAGAAAGAGAGAGAACCAGAGGAAAGAGAGGAGAGTGCATGAGAAAGAGAGAGAACCAGAGGAAAGAGAGGAGAGTGCATGAGAAAGAGAGAGAACCAGAGGAAAGAGAGGAGAGTGCATGAGAAAGAGAGAGAACCAGAGGAAAGAGAGGAGAGTGCATGAGAAAGAGAGAGAATAAGAGAAAGAAGTGAGTGAGTGAGTGGGCGAGGAAGAGTGGCGAAGGCCACGGGTCTCGATCACCTTCCCCATCATTATTCCCCTGGAGCTCTGTGTGTGACCACAGGAAAATAGCACATCCTTTCAACTCTACCTGCAAAGGAACAGCAGGGCGCTGCAGAGCTAGCTATGAAGTGCAGTATGGCAAAGGAGACCATAGAAACTAATAGCATAGAGAGGACACATTCCCTGTTTGTTTCATGTGTAGCTTACATAATAAAGTCTCAGACTAGAATGTGAGAGAAGTCATCCGGTTTGACTCATCCAATATGGCTGCCGGGATCTCGGGGCAGGTTGCCACTGTGTTTCATTGGTGAGGTCTGTTCAGGTCATTCACCTTCTAGGCGTGGGGGAAGACCCATTGTGACAGGCTCTTGGATCCACACAGTGGTAACAGAGAGAGATGGCCACTGATAATCTCCCTGCTCCACTGTCAAACTAATACAGTGTGTCCAAGTACAAAGAGAGAAAAATAGCATGTCCCGAAGATGGATCGGTGCACGTAACAGGGTGGGGAGATGGTTTCCCTCTCTCCCAAGCCTGTTTTCTCACTTTCTCTCCTCCCGCCACGTATTATGCTGAAGCTTAAAAGTGCAGAAAATCTCTGGCTCAGATTAGAAGTGAGCACACCGCTCCACATGACAGGAGTGGGAGAGAGGAGCACAAATCCAACTCCCACATAAACACAGACACAAAACACATACGCCCAGAATCTCAAACATGTGCACCCCCACGCACACGTTGTACATGTACACATAAACGTGCGTGCACATTCATACAGAGGTAGATGATTCCAAATGGACACGACACATACAGGCACTTACACAAACTCAACTAATTTACAGATGACAGAGTCTCTCATTCAAACACTTGTGCATGAATAGAAAAACAAACAAGCAAAACACTCCCTCCCTGCAATGCCCCTGATCTCAGGATCAACGCCCACCTCCCACTACTGCCCACCTCCCACGGTCTGTGCCTGAATCCAAACGGCAAGAGGGCTGTGGTGGTGTGTGTGTGTGGGTGTGGGGGGGGGCAGAGCATACAGCCTTGAAGTACACCCTGTCCTTCATCCCCCTTTCTCTCTTTCCCTGCAGGGAGCATAAAGGCTGGGAGGAGAGGAGTGCACACTCCCTTCAGGGGTGGAAAATGGCAGGATGGATAGATGGAAGGAGGTTGTGGTTCAAGTCACAGCTGTGGGCCACCTTATACCAGGGTGGAAGGGGGGAGGAGATTCAGCCTCATGACAACACAAGGTCTGGAGACTGGTCATAAAGCAAAAGCTGTACATGTGGTTAAGATCTGAACCAGTGGGACTGATTTTTTAAAAACAAGACATTTACTCCCGAGGTGCTGACCGGTAGAACCCTCTACAACCACTGTGACCCTTGCTAGTCATCTAGGAACATTTGAACACCTTGATGAGCAAGCTGTCCTTAATGGCCACGTACTCTTACAATCTCCCCCCGGCACAGCCAGAAGAGGACTGGCCACCCCTCAGAGCCTGGTTCCTCTCGAGGTTTCTTCCTATGTTCCAGCCGTCCTAGAGAGTTTTTCCTAGCCACCGTGCTTCTACATCTGTATGGCTTGCTGTTTGGGGTTTTAGGCTGGGTTTCTGTACAGCACTTAGTGACATCTGCTGATGTAAAAAATAAAAAAAGGCTTTATAAATCAATTTGATATTGGAGAGACAGAAAGGCAGATTTCAGCCCATCCCTAGCTACCAGCCGAACTCGTCTGGTATGCAGTTATATAAACTGTGATGCGTATCCCGTTTCTATGGTGACCTTATCTCTTTGAATGTACTCTACCTTACTATGCGCATCCAAAAACACACACCCTCTCAGCTCTCTCTTAAGTGTTTGGGTTTCAGCATGAAGCGGTCAGATGGAGAGGTAGAGAGTGTGTGTACTCTGCATCTGCCTGTTGGCGCTTGTTCCACTAATCTGGTGCATCCTCCCCACTACCAATTCCCATTCTCCACCTCCAAAACACACAGCCGTTGAGATGCAATATGAACATCAGGGCAAATATAAAACACATACACAATCCTGTGTCGATATGGCAGAGGAAAAACACACACACAAACACACACGAGATATGCATGGACAATCTGGATTTTATAAGTAACCCGAAACCAAAATGGTGACAAACACAGACACGCAGCAGTGGTTCCCTGCTGTTCATAGTAACCTAATTCAAACTGCACCCAGTAGCTACTCTGCGGCATCCCCTCCCCAACCGCAACCTTCCATTTTGGGCAGCGGAGAGACTTGTCTGGCCACTCGCTCCAGTGAGCTTGCAGCAAGGCTCAAATAGTTGGTAGAGCATGGCGCTTGTAACGCCAGGGTAGTGGGTTCGATTCCCGGGACCACCCATACGTAGAATGTATGCACACATGACTGTAAGTCGCTTTGGATAAAAGCGTCTGCTAAATGGCATATATATTATTATATATTATATATATTAAATATGCACCCAAGGCCATCCAAGTCCAGGCAATGCCTTTTGCCAGTCACATACTTGAAGATTGTGGTTTTTTTCCACTGTCTTTTTACTGTTGTTTTTATTTCTTGACTTAACTATTGGTCACCTAATACCTTTTTGTTCTTGAAATTGCACTGTTGGTTAGAGCCTGTAAGTAAGCATTTCACCGCCGCACGTGACAAATAAACTTTGATTTGATTAGACTTTCCCACCACAGTGGCCAATGCTATAGGACATATTCATACAGTACCAGTCAAAAGTTTGGACACCTACTCATTCCAGTGTTACTTTGTTAAAAGTTCATTTGTGCAATTTCTTTCCTTCTTAATGCGTTCGAGCCAATCCATCAGTTGTGTTATGACAAGGTAGGGGTGGCATATAGAAGATGGGTCTTTTACCAAATAGGGCCAAGTCCATATTATGGCAAGAACAGCTCAAATAAGCAAAGCGAAACGACAGTCCATCATTATTTTAAGACATGGTCAGTCAATTCTGAAATGAAGAACTTTTAAAGTTTCTTCAAATGCAGTCGCAAAAACCATCCAGCGCTATGTTGAAACTGGCTCTCATGAAGACTGCCACAGGAAAGGAAGACCCAAGTTCATTAGAGTTACCAGCCTCGGAAATTGCAGCCCAAATAAATGCTTCACAGAGTTCAAGTAACAGACACATAACCATCAACTATTCAGAGAGACTGCGTGAATCAGGCATGGCTACCACAGCATTCTGCAGTGATACGCCATCCTATCTGGTTTGCGCTTAGTGGGACTATAATCATCAAGGCAAAGGGTGGCTACTTTGAAGAATCTCAAATATATTTTGATTTGTTTTGGTTACTACATGATTCTATATATGTTATTTCATAGTTTTGTCTTCACTATTATTCTACAATGTAGAAAATAGTACAAATAAAGAAAAACCCTGGAATGAGTACCGGTAGATGTCCAAACTTTTGACTGGTAATTGTGTGTATATATATATCCGGATTTGGAAACACTGCTCAAATGTTTATTATAGGTCCACAATGTTTCCAAGACACTCCCACCAAAAAACACTAGGGGTCACACCCCAGATGTCTAAGCCACTGGTTCTCAATCCTGGTCCCGGGGACCCAAAGGGGCGTAAGCAATATGCCCGAATGGCATCTCTCTCTCTAGTACACGCCCCTGTGACAGAGCTATAAAATAAGTGCACATGTACAAACACACATGGCTGCCACAGGAAACACCCTTAAATCAACAGACTACACCAACAATGAAAAAGACAATGTTTTTCCTCAGTTTTCGTCTTTGCCCTTCAATGCAGCTGCTGTGACCTTTTGGCTGCTTTACACACGTTTAAAGACCGTGTTGGAACTGAAGGTTGGGATTGATGAGTCTTC